>NW_023495727.1:0-107391 GCF_904425465.1 Colossoma macropomum
GATGCTCTCAAGGCACACCACTCCACTCATTAGCATGTAATGTGTTAAAACAAATAAATACAAATACAGTAAAAATAATGTGTTATTTGTCAGTGAAGTTTATTATGTAGGTTAGAACACAGTTAGAACACTGTTAGAACACAGGTTTGTTCCTGTCTTCTTGCTGCTCTCCGGCCATCACATAGATTTGTTAAATTCCATCAGGAGCACCTGATTTAATTAATGAAGGACTGATTAGATAAACTAGATATTGACTGTAAATGCTGGATTTAGAAAATGGTTCAGCTCACACATCAAATCACAATGGATTTTTTTCATTCATTGTATTTATTCTGATGTTAGTGTTTCTGGAACAAATAAACTCTCTGCCCAAATAACTAACATCAGACAAGCCCAATTCCAAAAAAGTTGGGAGGCTCTGTAAAATGCAAATAAGTGTAAATAAAAACAGAATGGAATTATTTGCAAATCTCACAGAGCCATTTTTATTCACAATAGAACATAGAACACATATCATTTTACCATTTCTTGAAAAACATTAACTCATTTAGAACTTGATGGCAGCAACACATCTCAAAAAAATCAGGCCACGTCTACCACTGTGTAGCATCCCCTCTTCTTTTCACAACAGTCTGTAAACATCTGGGAAGTGAGAAGTCCTATTGCTGGAGTTTTGGAGAGGAATGTTGTCCCATTCTTGCCTGATGTAAGATTCTAGCTGCTCAACAGTCCTGGGTCTTCTTTGTTGGATTTTCCATTTCATGATGTGTCAAATGTTTTTTCTATTGGTGAAAGGTCTGGACTGCAGGCAGGCCAGTTCAACATTTTTCATGAAATGGTAAAGTGTCTCATTTTCATCATCTGATATGTGTTTTATGTTCTACTGTGAATAAAATATGGGTCTATGAGATTTGTAAATAATTGCATTCTGTTTTTATATACATTTATTTACACTTTACACTGCATCCCAACTTTTTTGGAATTGGGGTTGTATACATAACAGTCAGACTTACCATTTGTATCCATCACATGATGGAGTCTTATCTTTGTTTTGCACACTCAGCATTTGTCTTTTGACTTTAGCATTTGTTTTTATAAGCATTTAATTAGCTTTCTATTAATGTTCTGCCTCCCTTTGTGTTCTGGTGCTCACACAGAGCACTGATTTTCACAGTGATCTAAGAGCCAGTTTTTAATATGATGATTGTCATAGAAATTTGCCAATCACCACAAAAAATTAGGATGCATGCATGATGGGAAAATGACTGGCCTGCAGATGGACTTCCTTACATCAACCTAGACTAACGTAAGGCAAAGAACATCATTAAACTTCCAGAAGAGTGTGAAACCAGTGGTATACACTCTAAAATCAATTAAATATCATATTGGAATTACACACGAGAGAAAATCACGGCCATTGGCGGATTAATTGACAGAGACTGTTGTTATGCCGCTGTAGATTTGTCACTTTTTCAGATAGTTTTGATGGGGAAAGCAAGATGAGCTGGCGAGCAGAAGTCAGCGCAAAAGGATGATGGCTGAGTGATCACATTTCTGTATTTGCACATTTCTGCAAATATTTTATTATATCTTTTCATGGGACAACACTATAGAAATGAAACTTGGATATAACTTGAGATAGTCAGTGTACAGCTTGTATAGCAGTATAGATTTACTGTCCTCTGAAAATAACTCAACACAGCCATTAATGTCTAAATAGTTGGCAACACAAGTGAGTACACCTCACAGTGAACATGTCCAAATTGTGCCCAATTGTGTCGTTGTCCCTCCCTGGTGTCATGTGACTCGTTAGAGTGACAAGGTTCCAGGTGTGAATGGGGAGCAGGGCTGTTAAATTTGGTGTTTTGGGTACAATTCTCTCATACTGGCCACTGGATATTCAACATGGCACCTCATGGCAAAGAACTCTCTGACGATGTGAGAAATAGAATTGTTGCTCTCCACAAAGATGGCCTAGGCTATAAGAAGATTGCTAACACCCTGAAACTGAGCTATAGCACGGTGGCCAAGGTCATACAGTGGTTTTCCAGGACAGGTTCCACTCCGAACAGGCCTCGCCAGGGTCAACCAAAGAAGTTGAGTCCACGTGTTCAGCATCATATCCAGAGATTAGCTTCAAAAAATAGACACATGAGTGCTGCCAGCATTGCTGCAGAGGTTGAAGAAGTGGGAGGTCAGCCTGTCAGTGCTCAGACCAAACGCCGCACAATGCATCAACTCAGTCTGCATGGCTGTCGTCCCAGAAGGAAGCCTCTTCTGAAGCTGACACACAAGAAAGCCCGCAAACAGTTTACTGAAGACAAGCAGTCCAAGAACTTGGAATACTGGAACCATGTCCGGTGGTCTGACGAGACCAAGATAAACAACTTTGGCTCAGATGGTGTCCAGCATGTGTGGCTGCACCCTGGTGAGGAGTACCAAGACAACTGTCTCTTGCCTACAGTCAAGCATGGTGGTGGTAGCATCATGGTCTGGGCCTGTGGGGCATCCTCAAGCAGAAGAAGGAGCAGCGCAAGGTGTCTAACATCCACCAGCTCCATGATGTCATCATGGAGGAGTGGAAGAGGATTCTAGTAGCAACTGTGCAGCTCTGGTGAATTCCATGCCCATGAGGGTTAAAGCAGTGCTAGAAAATAATGGTGGTCACACAAAATATTGACACTTTGAGCACAATTTGGACATGTTCACTGTGAATTGTATTCACTTGTGTTGCCAGCTATTTAGACATTAATGGTTGTGTGTTGAATTATTTTCAGAGGACAGTAAATCTATACTGCTATTCAAGCTGTACACTGACTACTTTAAGTTATATCCAAGTTTCATTTCTATAGAGTTGTCCCATGAAAAGATATAATAAAATATTTGCAGAAATGTGAGGGGTGTACTCACTTTTGTGAGATACTATATTATATAAAATGAAAGCAAAAACTTGCAAAATGAGTAATGATAAAATGAGTAGTAATATTTTTTACAAGATTGTTTGATATAAAAATTAAGTTTGATTATTTGCAATGTATTTTGGACATTTTAATAATTGATATTGGATTGTATGATTTTATTTGAAACATTTGGTGCAAATTTAACTCCATAAAAGACACTATTATTGTCAAAATAAATGTTTTAAATGATTTTCATTGCTGCCTAAAACCTTTGTACAACACTATACAAAATCATTGAAGTAAACATATGAGAAAAGGAATAAGCCTCATAGTTACTATTCATGTTTTTGTTAACAGTATGTTTATTTCACTGCAGTCATTATTTCACCAAAGTAACACAGCTTTTTTGTGCATGGCTCTATTACGACTTGTCCAAATACTGCTGCTAGATGTCATTACACCAACCATTAAATCTCCTTCTAAATTTCTCTTCTGCTGCTGTTTGTATTTACTAACTAGCTAGCTTTTACTTGTATCTCTCTCCTTTCCTATCTCTCTCTTCATACAACCATTCTTCCATTTGTCAACTCATGCTGCATGCGAATAATCTTATCTTGTTTGTTTTTTTTTCACATGTGCATCTGCCTGACTGAATCTAAATCTAGTGTGTGTGAGTGTGGTTAAGTGTGTTTGTATGACCGTGTTAACCTGTTTTTAAAAAAAATTATCCTGGTAAAATATTTTTTTAAATTAAGTTTTAGAATCTGTTCAACTTTTGAAATTCAATGTGTGGTGTTCTCTTTTTTTTTTTGCCTTTATGACTATATCACATGTCATGCATTTCTAAATTTTTCTCTTAGTCCTGCTGTGAAAAATGACCTAACAGATCTACACTAGAACAGCAGGATCTGCGACATAAACAGATTTGATCTGACAGAAAAGAATGAATCAGCGAGATGATCCTGAATGTTCCTACATGAAGTTACTCCAATAAAGATCTTGCAGTGCAGCATCAATGTCAGTTCCAGCTCATCAAGCAACAGGACAGAAAGCAGAATGACATCACAGTCCTCCACTGTAGACTCCTTCATCAGACCTGCTCTTCATTCAAGCAGAATTTTATGTTTGTTTATTTTTCTGTTTATCACACTTATTTATACGTTTACTATTTTAATTTAATTGTGTAATGTTTGTGAAACTCAATCACAGTAAAACAGTCACTCATATCAGCACATTGAGAGGCTTCTCAGCTCTGTGAACACAAACTCAGCTGTGTGAACAGTTTGAGGGGGAGAGGATGATGAATGAAAATGGTTGTAATTCAAATTAAAGAGTTTGAGTTTATATTCATTTTTTTTTATTTCAACTCCAACATGCTGTGCCAGACAGCTTAAATAACAAAAACCTTTTTGTTAAATGACAAAAAAAAATGTCCTACTACTTATTGACCAAACTGTACATAAAGAAAACCTGGAAATATGTATGCAATTTCACACTGTCCCATATCCCGTTATCTAGTGGTAAGGGAGGGCAAACTCACTCATTAATACACTAATACAATAAAATACTGTATAACCACAGTAAAAAAAAAGGGATATTGCAGTGACACAGTAATATACTGTATAATTACACTAAAATGAAATACAGTAAAACTGCAATAATACAGTTACATTCTGTATGATCACAGTAACTATCACTCCTTATGATGGACGTCTAATAAGATACCATGAGCCAGATGTTCTTTAATGTTATGTCAGTCCCAATAAGGAGACCAATAAATGTGACTAGATTTTTGCTTAACTAGATTACAGATGATACAGAAGTTCAATATGTAAATCTTTTAAAATCTTAGTTTACTGAGTAAATAGCTAGATTCATATTGCAATGCTAACAGTTCCTTCACTAGAACAATGAATGTTGTTCAGGACTGAGGGCTCAACAAGTTCCAGTGCCCTCAACAAATACAAATACACACCCCTGGTAAACGTGTAAAATGGGCTGTAAAACATTTTTACTTTTAGCTGACATTATGACATGATTTCAATGTCATGATCATCATTAAGTGTTTGCCATTTTTTTCCTGGTTTTATTATAAAATGTTTTGTGACAAATAAACCTCTAACTCTGACCTAGGAATTCAAAAGAATGTCCTAGAATACAAATGAGGCTACAAAGTGGGTTAAAGAAGACGAAGCTTCTGAATAATTAGTAATGAACTAGTACTCATACACTCTAATTATTTGATCCAGCTCTACTTAAAGTCAGTCAGTAAATGGAACACTGAGTGTACCGCAAAAGAGTTGCTGTGTTAACTTGCTAAATTGTCCTCTGGCGTCCTCCTGATGATCATCTCCTCCTACTGTGTTTCCCTCTCCGTCTTCGTTTCCGTTTCTGTTTCGATTTCTCTCTCAGTGTTTCTAACTCTCGCTCCTTCTCCTCCATTTGATGATCAAATTCTTTCTGTTTCTTTGTCATGAGTTCCCAGATTCTCTGCTGGAGTTCAGGCAGGATGATCTTCATGAGGTTCCTCTCTGTCTCCATCTTAGCCTCTCTTTCATACGTCTCCCTGATCTCCTCCATCTCCTGTCTGTGTCTCTCCTCCATCTCTCTCCTCTCCTTTTCAGTCTCTTCTTTCAGTCTCTCCAGCTCCAACTGAACTTCATTTCTTCGCTGAATCTCTTTCTCCAGCTCTCTCTTCAGCTCTACCTTTCTCTTCTCGTCTCTTTCCTCTTTTAACTCCCTCTCTAGTTTAGTTATTCGCTCTTCATGCTGATTTATTTGTTCATCACATTTAGATTTAAATTCCTCAAACTTCATTGTAATCTCTTGTACACATCTCTCCAATTTCTCTCTAGTTTCTCTTTCTTGTCTCTCTCTTATCTCCTTTCTTTCTCTCATAATTCTTCTCTCTATTTCTCTGATCTGAGATTCTGTCTCCAGGTAGATCTCACTGCTGTAGAATTTCTCTCTGTTTCCTTCCACCATCTTCTCTATCTTCTCCAGCAGCTCTGAGGTTTGAGAACCATCTCCACTCTCCTTAATGCTGAGACAGTGAAACCTGTTCCCACATTTCTCTACAAGTCTCTGCACCTCCTGGTTTCCTGACTGGATAAACTCTTCAATGTTCTTCTCTTGGACTTCATCAGTAACAGTGAAAAGGATCATGGTGTTCCTCCAACATCTCTCTCCAAAAATCTCCTCCATTTTCTCCAGCATGCCTCTCTCCTCTCCTGTAGACTGCTTCACTGGTATGACTAGGAGGAAGGCGTGGGGTCCTGGGGCAGACAGATGGACACAGAGTCCCACGTCCTGTCTCAGCTCCTCCAGAGAGAGTCCAGGACAGAACCAGTCAGGAGTGTCCACCACAGTCACCTGCCTCCCAGCCACCTCCCCCTGTCTGCTCTCACTCTGCTGCCTCACTGTAGATGCTCCAGCCTGGCTCCTCTCCTCTCTGCCCAGGATGGTGTTTCCTGCTGTTCTCTTCCCACATCCAGTCCTCCCCAGCAGCACCAGCCTGAGCGCTGACACAGGAACTGACTCTGGAGAGGCTGAACTACAGGATTCTCCACTCACTGTGAATCAACAACAATGAGGTATTTAATCTCTTACTGTGTGATGTAATTATACTAAAAATATAAATAAAGAAATATTTAAGACAGTATAGGAAATTAATGGAATCATTTACTATATGGGGGAAGTCCTTCTTTACTGTTTCTTCTCCTGAGTGGTGCTGTAGATTCTGGAGTCTCTTCACTGACTATGAAACAGAACAACCAGCACAGAGGAGATTATGTTATTGACTACATTTTCACTTGCACAGAAGAAACATGAGGGCCTCCATCCTTTTAATTTTGTCTTTTATCTTCTTGTTTAGTGGCTATTGATCAATAAAGAGCTGTTTAATTATATATTTTAAAAGTGTTCTATGATATAGTTTTTAAATCAATAATGAAGGAAAGAATTTGCTAACTATGTTTATTATTAAAAGTGATTAAATGGCTATTTTTAGAACATATTAGCTTGTTTCTAACATAGCAAAGGGCATTGCAGTAAGCCACAGGTGAAGATAAGTGTTATTATAGTGAGTAGCGTCTCTTTCTCCTCAGCCTGGATCTCCTCTGGATCAGCACAGCAGCTCAGCTGCTCCTCCTTTAGGTAAAGAGCTCCTGCAGTGAGGCTGCATTATAATACTTTTACTCAGTTTTGTTCCACACTTTGCAGATCTATGAATTTACTCAAAACAGGCCAGTGGCAAAATGAACTTACTCAGTCTGGCAATAAAAACATTTTTGTATATGAGCCGCCACATCAGACTGGATTTAATTTCTTGTATAACATTATGAGCTTGTAGACTAATTACTGTTAGAGCTGGTGAGGCAGCTGAGCTCAGAGAACGGCACAGTATAAATAGTGAGAACACAACACATCTCAAACTGTTATACACACAATCTCTGTTCTCATATTCTAGAAAGGTCATGCTTTCAGGGGACGTTCTTCCCAAGAACACAAGTCTTTGAAGAGTGTGAAGAGCTGCTTCCTTTAAATGGGCGGAGCTGAATAAGATAAATAGTTTTAGTAGTTTATATTAGGAAATTTAAATCTAAACATTTAAATCTAAACATTACCACTTGACAGTTGTTATATTTGGTTTAATCCATATTAAATAATATTTTTCTTGGAATATACATCTGTATTTTAATTAGTTAGAAACCTACAGTGTTTTATAACAATGTACATAAAGAATTTCATTTTAAGCATCTTCATGCAACCTTAGTAGTTACTTACAGAGTGGAGGATTCCAATCTTTGCTGTGTCTCCTCCTGGCTGGAGCTGCTGAGTCTGGATCTGTTCTCTCCTGCAGCTGCTTGTTTCTCTCCTCTAGAAGTCTGTCTTTCTCCTCAACCTGCTTGTCTCTTTCCATTAGCTGTGTGTTTCTCTCACTTAGAAGTCTCTCCTTCTCTTCAAGCTGTTTCACTGTGATCTCCAGTAGAGTCTCTTTCTCTCTCAGCAGTTTGATCTGATTCTCCAGTTGTGAGTCTTTATCTTTAAGCTGTTTATTAACACTTTCTAATCTTTCATTAGTTTCCTTTAATAATGAATCTCTCTTATCAACAGTCTCTAAATGTTCTTTTATAATCATGTTTTTATCTTTCAGTTCTTGTTTTGTCTCTTTTAACTCTTCTTCTTTCTCCACAAGTCTTTTCTCCATTCCTTCCACTTGTTTTCTATGATTCTCTAATGTCTTTGTTGTTTGTCTCAGTTCATCTTGTGTCTCTGTGAGAAGTTTGTCTTTCTCTTCTAAAATCTTCTCCTTCATCTGAAGTGTTGTTGTATTTTCTGTCAGAAGTCTGTCTTTCTCCTCAACTTTTTTTACTCTCTCCATCAGTTGTTTGTTTCTCTCAGTTAAAATGTTTTTTGTTTCTTCAAGCTGTTTGGTCTTTTCTGTTAAATCTATAAGAAAAAATGAATTGAGACTTTCTGAATTTACAGTTTGCCAATCTGACAGATACACAGAACTGAGACTGAACAGCAGAGTGAGTGAGTTAATTAGCTGGTAAGGAAACATGAAAGTGGAATAGATTTTATGTCTCTGTTAGGAAAGCCAAGAAAAAAATCAACTGGAATAATAAGAGGTGAAAACAATAATAAGACAATTAATAGTAGAGATTAATTAATGACAGATAAAAACTATTACAAGTCAAATATTTGGACACATTTAGACACACCCTCATTCTCATAGATGATTTTTTTTTTTGTTTGTTTTTTTGTTTTTTTTACCATTTTCCAAATTTTAGAATTATAGTTAAAACATCAAAAATGTAAATCAATACATATAATCATGCAGAGAGCGAAAACAGTGTACAGCGTATAAAAATATCACATATTTTAGATTCTTTTTGAAATTAGCCCCTCAGTCTTCAGCTTCACACACATTCACTCTCAACAACCAGAGACACTTTTCCAGCAGAATTAAAGGCCGTACATTTAGTGCTGAAAAGACATTCATTTCATACATTTGCATTAACGTGACTAAATGTATTTGTCTTAGATGCAACTTGATTCATATTCGAGCAACAGCCTTTAGATACACACACAAATTATCTAAACCGCTTATCCTTCTGGGTCGCCGGGGTTGCTCGAGCCTATTCCAGCAGTCATTGGCCAGAAGCACTTAGATAAAAATGGCAGAATATTCTTATTTGTATAGGTGTGTCCAACTTTCAACTGTTAATACATTATTTAATTAAGACACAGTTTATATATATATATATATATATATATATATATATATATATATATATATATAATATATATATATATATATAACATGTAAACTCACCAGCTATCAGTGTTTCAGTTTCAGTCTGTAGGTCAGAATTCTGTTGTGCTGAAATGATAAAGACAGAATATTAATTTATCAGTCAGATATTTTACAATCAGTCTGTGTCTTAAATTCTTACCTGTGTGTTTAAGTTGTTGTTCTTTCTCTTCTAACTCTTTCTGCTGACGGGTGAGTTCAGTTTTCTGTTGTTCCAGTAGGATCATCATCTCCTGTAGTTTGCTGCTCTTGTCCTGCAGCTCCTTTCTCAGAGTCTCCAGCTGCTTTTTACTGCTTTCCACCTCTTTCACTGTGATCTCCAGTAGAGTCTCCTTCTCTCTCAGCCATTCATTTTTCTCATCTATTGTTTTATTTTTGTTCTCTATTGTTTTTGTATGTTTTTCTAATTCAGTGTCTTTTTGTTCAAGTTGTTTGTTTTTCTCTTCTAAAGTCTTTTTTCTCTCTTCTAGTTGCTTTTCTTTTTCTTTCTCCATCTCTGAGAGGTTTAGTTTCAGTCTTTCTATCTCTCTATCTTTTTCATTCACCTCTTTATCAAACTCTTTCTGCTTCTTGCTCATAAGAGTCTGAACACTCTGCTGGAACTCAGGCAGGATGGACTTTATGAAGTGTGTATCTGCTTTTACTGCATTCTTCTCTCTGATCTCCATCTCCAGTCTGAGCTTCTTCACCACCATCATCATGCTCTCCTTCTGCATCCTGTTCAGCTCCTCTTCAGCCTCCTTCATCTGCTCATCCTCTCTCTTCACTTCTCTCTCCAGCTCTCTCCTCTTCTCCTCATTTCTCTCCTCTGATAACTTTTCCTCAAATTTATGTTTTTGTTTTTCATGCTGTTTTATTCTCTCCTTTATCTTTTTAACTGCTTCCTCTGAGCTCCTCAAATCATCCACAACAGCTCTCATCTTTCCTCTGATCTCCTCTTCCTCTCTTTGTCTCATCTCCACTCTTTCTCTCAATCTTCTTTCCTGCATCTCTCTGATCTCCAGACTGATATCTCTGATGGTCTCTCTCTCTCTTAGTTCTTCTTCTTTACTGTGTGTTTGTTTGGCTGTGTTCTCCAGTTCAGTCTCGGCTCTCTTCAGCTTTTCCTCCTCTGCTTTTTTTTCTTCAGTTAAGCTCATTAAGTTCTTCAGTACAGAAAGACTCTCCTCTTTTAATTCTGAAATGATGATTCAGATTTAAAAGATTAATTTGTGTTTTGTCACATTTACAGAGTGTAAACCAAAATAAAGACAAACATATCAGAAATAACACTTGTTACAGTGTGAAAATCACTTTATACTGTATATTTTTAAAGGGAATATTAATTTACAAAATAAAGAAAATTAATTCATGATTATGATTTGCTATTCAAATTGTATTTGTATTTGGATGTTTATCAAATATCTGTGTGATGTTATTCAGTGTTTATGAACGATGAAGATTTTGCTTGTTTTGTTCATATACAAGCATTAAAACTGGTAACACTTTTTGTTTATAAACAAGCATTAACACTGGTACACAGCATAATTAGCTCTGCACTTTCTTTCAAGTTTATCATTTTGATAAAACCCACAGCTGATGTATTTATTTTACTCTGGAAGAGCAGAATGTTTAGGAGATGCAGGGCTAAAACATCTATATTTTATTCATTTTAACTGCACTTAACTATACATAAATAAATACTACATTTCTCTGTAATGCTAATCAATGAAGATCTAGTCCCAATTTCTACGTTTTATAAATGTTTATGTATCATTTTAGGAAGATATACATGTGAAAAGTACATCGAATATCAGCATCGACCCATAACAAAAAACCTCCCATATCGGTGTATCTGTAGTAATAATTTAACAGTCCCTGCTGTTGTCCTAATGTTGAAACCAATACAAAAGAGTAGCAGCAGCCTGGAAAAGGAAAAGGCTGTAAACACCTCCTCTAGCGTGAATGAGGACACTGCATCTTCTCCAACAACTGACCACACAGCACTAGTCAATCTGAATGACCTTTTAAAGAACACCAGTCACCGATTCTGCATCCAGCTGTCTATGCGCATGATGATGCGGAAATATTAAAGAAAAAAGCTTTTACAAATGAACAAATATGAACATCCATCCAGCCAACATTCCCTCCATAATAAGAGAAAAAAAACAGAGAAACCTCTGAGGATCTAAACTCACATCTGCATCTACATCAGCCTTTAGACCCAACTCACTGAAGATTTACTGAATGTCCAGATAAACACAAATGACCATGTCAAACACACTGTATCAAACTCTGAACTCACAGCTCTGTTCAATCAAATAACACACATCACAGACAGACACCATTCAGCTCTTCATATCTGAAAGGACTCCACAAACAACAAAACATCATTACAGAGAACATTTTTAGATTTACTAATTTACAGTCATATGCAAACATTTGAGGACCCCTTGCTAAATTGTGTGTTTTGTTGATTTTCTAAGTGGAAATAAGCTCAGTGAACACACTTAAACGTGGCATTATTTGCACATTTTAGTGCATAATTTCTATTTATTTGCTGAGTTTAATATATTGGCGGAAAATCCAAATCAATTCAGTGTTAAATTTAGTAAATACACACTAATTGTTTATTACAATGTGCAGAAGAACTGCAGAAAAGTGTTCTCTGCAGTGGATGTATTAACCTATTTTCACTTACAAAATCAACTAAACATGGAATTTGACCAGGGGGTCCCAAAGTTTTGCCCATGACTATACATCTGAGACTGATATAAATACACTATATTTCCAAGAGTATTCACTCACCCATCCAAATTATTGAATTCAGGTGTTCCAATCACTTCCATGGCCACTGGTGTATAAACCAAGCACCTAGGCATACAGACTGCTTCTACAAACATTAGTGAAAGAACAGGTCGCTCTCAGGGGCTCAGTGAATTCCAGCGTGGTACCGTGATAGGATGCCACCTGTGCAACAAGTCCAGTCGTGAAATTTCCTCCTGCTTAATATTCCACAGTCAACTGTGAGTGGTATTATAACAAAGTGGAAGCGACTGAGAACGAAAGGCCAAGTAAAATGACAGAGCGGGGTCAGCGGATGCTGAGGTGCGTAGTGCGCAGAGGTCGCCATCTTTCTGCAGAGTCAATCGCTACAGACCTCCAAACTTAAGGTGTCCTTCAGCATTAAGAGTTCCTTTCACTTCAGCAGACCAAGAAATTTTGGACAATTTCGTGCTCCCAACTTTGTGGGAACAGTTTGGGGACGGCCCCTTCCTGTTCCAACATGACTGCACACCAGTGCACAAAGCAAGGTCCATGAAGACATGGATGAGCGAGTTTGGTGTGGAAGAACTTGACTGGCCTGCACCGAGTCCTGACCTCAACCCGATAGAACACCTTTGGGATGAATTAGAGCGGAAATTGTGAGCCAGGCCTTCTTGTTCAACATCAGTGTCTGACCTCAGAAATGCGCTTCTGGAAGAATGGTCAAAAAAATCCCTTAAACACACTCCTAACCCTTGTGGAAAGCCTTCCCAGAAGAGTTGAAGCTGTTATAGGTGCAAAGGGTGGGCTGACATCATATTAAACCCTATGGATTAAGAATGGGATGTCACTCAAGTTCATATGTGTGTGAAGGCAGATGTCCGAATACTTTTGGCAATATAGTGTATATGGACCATCCTACCAAATTAATTTAAACTGCAGTCCCACATTAAAAAAAAAAAAAAAAAAAAAAAAAAACAGTAGCATTTTAAAGTAGTCAGAGTTTACGAGGATGATGTTATGATCTATTTAAACTTAAAGAATCATTATTTACTGTGTACTTTCTACTGAGACATGTCTGTCCCAAACACTAAACCCTAAATTTACACTTGTGACAATAACACTAATGTTTTTATTGTTATTAGCTTTAAATATTTAAAAGATTTAGATTTATCATCAGTTTAATTTTTCAGTAAAAAATCATTATTTATAAAATTATTTATGTCACTACTGGAACACAAAGTTTTTAGTCCATATGTGGAGCCGTATTTTAGCCACACCCCTGCATTTTACAGCAGGAAGTGAGACTCCACCCTTCACACCCACACTGTGAGGAGTTAGCCCCCACTGTTTTGAAATAAATGCATCCCAAAATCTGATAATTAACATTTAGAAAGGTCATTAGTGAAACGCATATTTTCTGCAATTAAGTAAAGGTTTTTTGTATTTTCATAATATATTTTGTATTATTATAATATCAATTGGATTATTATAATATTATAATTTTGTGTGTGAAGTGTTCAAAGCTGTGCTTGCTAGTCATGTACTGGCTAGTGATTTTGAACTATTCTCTAAATAAATAAATAAATAATAAATAAATAAATAAATAAATAAATAAATAAATAGTGTCATTCAAAGCAAAAGGAGTTTAGTCTAAATTCCAAGTCAGTAAAAAGTCTGAAATGCGTTTTAACTCTGACTTTGAACCGATTCAGTATAATGATTCATATAGAGGAGAAACAGTTAATCTCTCTTTAAAATGAATCACACAGACGGTTCAGTATCATTTCTCTTTAATATAAACTGCTCAATATAATGATGTATTGATGTAAAACCTCAGTAAAAGCTGTAAAACCTCATAAATCTATAAAACTCACCAGCAGTCTGATCTACACATCATACCAACATAACCTCAAAAACACACACGCTTGCAAAAATAAACATGTCCATCCTCACCGGTCAGCAGAGCAGATTCCTCCATTTTCAGTCTCTCCTCTTCTGTCCATTTTCTGTTCATCTTTAAAAGAGAATAAAACAGTGTGAAGATTCAGTCATGATGTCATTCTGTATGTTATATGATCAATAACTGTTTCTCTGTTTAAATCACTGTTGATGTGTCAGTATTAATCACTGAGAGCTGATATTAATAACAGTAAATACAGAAAATGTATTGATTGAAATTGACCAAAATAAATAATAAATAAGAATAAATATAATTTTATTTTAATTAATATTTGAGCGCATGGGAAATGAGTAACAGATCCACAGAAGCGCAGCATCAGAAAAGAGGAATTTAAGTAGTTCACCTCTGCAGCTTCTGAGGATCATGATCACTTACAGAACACTGATCAGCATCAACACTGTAATAACACTGTAATAACACTCAACTCAACACCATGAAAGAGAATCAACAGAAAAGAAGAAAATAAACTAATGTAGACTTTATCAACAATCAGCCCTGAACAGCTTTTACACACAATAATGATGTCTATATTCATAGATTTCAAAATCATATTAAAGCAGATTATTAAGGAAACATTTTAAAAAGATGGTTCTTCAAGGGGTTCTATATAGAACCATGAACATTCAAAGAGCCCTTTGCAGGATTAAAGCTTTCTCTGCACCATCAAAAGTTCTTCAGATTGATGGAGAACGTGCTGTTCTTCGTTCTATTTAGGACCTTTTTGAAAAGCGTTCTATACAGCAACAAAACGGTTCTTTTACTGTTACATCCAGCTGTTATGTCAAGCTTGTATACAATAGAGGAACCCTTATAGGTGCTATGAGGAAAACTTTTTAAAAAGGTTCTATACAGAGCCATAAACAACACATTCTCCATCAATCTGAAGAACCATTGATGATGCATAGAAACCTTTAATCCTGCAAAATGTTTGTCGGCTGTTAATGGTTCTATACAGAACCATATTCTTTACTAAAGAACCTTTGAAGAACCATCTTTTTTAAAAGTGTGATCTATGTAGAATAATATGCTCACCTGACGAACAAAGACGTCCCCAACTCGAGACTCTGATCAGAGACAAAATAAGAACTTTTAAAATACTGAAAACATATAAGACAAAACATTAGATCAGTATTTTGTTTAGTAAGACATGAAGCTGTGGTGTAGTTTTAAAGACCCACATCAGAGAAAATATCATTTTCAACAGATTTAAAGTTTCAGAATGTGCTGTTCACTCTCCAGTTCATACAGTCCATATATAGAAACTATTATACAGCCTGTTTTGAGTTCACTGTGGTTGTGACGTCACAAAAACACATTTACATATATCTGTCTATTTAGCCAACAGCAGTTTAGCCCCGCCCATTAACACTGATTGTTTCAGCCTGAACTGCTTTTTAATGAGGCACATTAATTGATAAAGAGAGGATGGAAAATGATCAAGTAAAATTAATTTTGACTGTTTTTTTATATATAAAACCAGACAAATGTTATAAGTGGACTTTGGGGGGAAAAAAATACTAGACAACGTGGGATATGAGCCCTTTAAAGATCTCTAGCTGCTGCTGTATTTACAGTTAGAGTTTTAAACACTTTACAGTAATAATTTTCTCCTCTTTCAGATCATTTTCATGTCTGATATTCTCAGTCTGAGAGGAAAAATGAATGAGTTCTAAAACTGAAACTGCAAATTAAAAAGATCAAAAAAGTGAAGCTAGTTTAAAGTCTGAGATCTGCTGCTCAGTAGCTTCTGAGAAGTTAGTCTGATTCTCTCCTCAATAAGTCTGACTCTCTGCTGCTTCTCTGACTGTTTGCAACCTGTTTGTTCTGTCCAGAAAACTCTGCATTAAAATCCAGCTGACCAGTTATCATATTTCATTAATAGCTACATTATTGCCTTTATAGAACAGTATTAAATATTAACGCTGATATAAACGTGACACTGTTGTTAAAGTTCATAAAAGGAAATTATTCTAACACAAATTTCTGATTATATTAATGACAATCAGTGTGAAAAACTTCACTTTGTAATCTGTCAGTATCAGTGTGTAGATCAGATGCTGCTGGGAGCTCTACACTATAGTGATACATACAGAGCTGAAGTGTGTGTTAGTAACTCTCTCTGCTGATGATGTTCAGCTGAACACTCTGAACACACAGTACAGATAAATACATTCAGTCTTTACAACACAAACATTCTTCATCAACAATCAGCTCATCACAATAAAAGCTTTACACACTGAATTATACTCACCTCTCTGTGCTTCTGTCCCTGAACCGCACTGTGAAATAAATAATATAATGTGATGATTTCATGCATGAAACCTTAAGTGAATTATTATATTTAAATATTAGGAAAACTGGACATTTAACAACACAGTGAATGTGGACGATGCTGCTCTGTTGTTTGGGTTTTTTTTTTCTTTATGAGGATCTGATACAGACTGACAGTGTTACATTTTAGAATTTTTTTGTTTCTGTTTTATATTTGTTATCATAATTTTTGCCTGTCTCTCTCTCTCTTTAGTTTCCTGCTGTGCCATAATTAATTGATGATATTATGTGAAAGTGTCTGTACTGGTCATTAAAATAGGTCTCTATTTAAGGAACTACACAAACACAGCTGATGAAACCCGAATATTCCACTCAGTGATGGAGGGAAATCTGCTCTCACAGTCAGTTGTTATTGTGTTCATGGACTGAGCTGTGAAGAGAAATTTCATTTCTATAGAATCAATGTACAAAAAAAAAGTTTTAGTCTTGTCTGTTTCAGTGTGTCTTTCACTCCTCCTTCTTCATTCTCTCCTCTCTTATCGGTCTTATTACGGACTGTAGAAGTGAATAAAACAGCCTAAAGATTTAATGTGTGCAGTCATGAGAGACAAACTTCAGCTTCTTTAACATTAGTTTAACTCTTTCGTGTTCATCTAGTAAATCTGTGTTGAGAGACTCTGCAAACTGAATAGGAGAAGCTGATCATTCTTAAATGAAGTGAATGGAAGTGAAGGAGATGAGAGGATCTCAGTAATCAAGTCTTTCAGAGCTGCTGACTCTTCATTATTTGCTGCTTGTTGTGAGTCACTGATATAGAGACTCATCAAACAGGCAGATAGTGTGTGTGAGTGTGTGTCAGAAGCTCCTGCTGTGTGTGTTCTGGGCTGTTTTCAGTAATGGAGGAGAGGAAAACTACAGTAATGAGAGACACTCTAATGATAATGATGTACTGATGATGAACGACTCAAATATTCCATCATCACATAAGAACAGTGACATCACTCCCAACAGAGCCAGACTGCTTTTATTTGTTGTGTTTTTTCTCATCAGTGAACTTCACTGTCTCTACATTTCTGCAGTGCAGTGGGATTATGCACAGGAGCATTGTGGGAAGGAAGGAGGGAGATGAAGTCAAAAGCTTTCATTCTGAGATCAGAGACTTTGTTCATCACGTGAAATTTACCTGAAACTCAATATTATGTAGCTGCTTGATGTCTGTATTGAATGTAGTTCATGTGATAAGAGTATAAAATCAGTCACTACCAGCAGAGAAAGAAGGAAACACAGTTATTTACTTACCAACAGTGCTGTGGAATAAAAACAGAAGGAAACACAAAGTTAGTCAAATCTCCATGAGAAACACTTTTACAGTTATAATATTTGAGTCTTTTTAACTCTTTATCTCCTTATCAGAATCTCCTTTTCTCATCTGTACTGTAGTTCTTCATCCTTCACTACTGAACTGTCACTCAATGCTTTCAGTACAACTCCATGAAGATGGAGTCTTTCTCTAAATGAACGACTAACAGACCCATCAGTTCCTCACATGGAGCTTCTTTATTAGTTTTACCTGCAGCTCTGAAAAAGACAGAGGGAGCAACTTTGAATGAAGAAAAAAAAAGCCTAAAAGAGTATAAATATAAGATTCTAACACTAATTTTTATGCCCTTTACATGATAATTATTATTATTATTATTTATTCATGATCAATATGGGAATAATAGAAAATAAACACTATTTGGTACTGTGAAAATATTTTCTTGAAAATATAGTATAATATATGAAAACTATATATATGTAGAGAGAGAGAGAGAGAGAGAGAGAGATTGTAATATATTCTTTTGGAGGGTAAAGGATTCGTACCTTTAAAGAAAAGGCTGGAGATCACATTCTTCATCTTAAACTCTTTAGAAGATTAGAAGATTAAGATAAGATTTAATCTTATCTATCTATCTATCTATCTATCTATATATATATATATATATATATATATATATATATATATATATATATATATATATATTTATATATATAAACTTTTTATTTTATTGTTTTGATAAATGTTAGCTTTAGTTATATATGATATTTATATTTAAATTTAGTCTCAGACAGTTTGTATTTTACACTCAAATACTTGAATTTCAATTTAAAATATTGTAGTTTCATCAAATGGTCAGACATTTAGATAATCTTCACCATCATCACCAGATCTACAGGCTGGGGATCACATTCACTCACATTCTTCACCTTAAACTCTTTGAGATTATAAGATTAAGATACGATCTATATTTAATTGTTTTGAAGAATGTTTGCATTCATTTACATGATATTTATATTAAAACTTGGTCTCGACTAGTTTGTATACATTTTATAGACACGAATTTCAGTTTGAAATACTGTGGTTTCATCAAATGGTCAGACGGGGGCGCTGGTCTTAATACAGCTCCTGGCGGGAGTGGACATCGCTCAAGAGAAATGAGCTGAAGTTCAGGGTCTGAATCGGAGAACTGAGACTCGCCTCTTTATTGGTCAACTCCGCCCCGCGCGCAACCAGTCTGAACAGCGCGCGAGTCCACAGATACGACTGAAGTGAGAATAAAGATGCGCAGTTTCGGTTTTATCTCCTCACTACGCGCAGCTCAACTCTGAACACGCCCCTTTTAGTGTCTGTAGTTTGTGGATCTGCAGCTTTAATTAGTTAAGAACAGGATTTTTTCTGTAGTGACGTCACACATTACATGTGATATTTTAATTATATATTTTTTTTTCACCTAAAATATTTATTTTGTTCTCATAGAAGTTTTTAGTTGAGTTGCAGTTGTAAGTTTTCCACTCTGCAGTCATGATGTGGAGGTTTAGTGTCAGAGTGAGAAACAGAGTCACTGTTTTTTCTACTGAAATGCTCCATCTGTCCTTCACTCCACATTAACATCATTTATCCTCTGTATGTTTTACCTCCTTTATCTGAACACAACACCATTCTGAACATCTGTTTCTCATTTCTGTCTCTTCATCTTTCTTTCTGAGACGCTGATGATGATGATGATGATGATGAGTTTATGTAGAGTGACCTTCATGAATACTTACCGTCCCACACTCTTTCTGTACACTCCTCTGTTGTGTCTCCAATGATGACCTGACACAGATAAACTCCTCTATCTGACCATCTACAGTCTCTGATCTGTAAGGAGACGTTTCCTCTCTGCAGCTCCTGAGTGAACAGACTCACTCTGCCCTCGTAGCCCCTCCCCTCTGTCACCTGCCTGTTCTTATAGAGACAAACACAGTCTGTCTCCTTAAACCACCTGATCTCCATGGCAACAGCACTGATTTCAGGAGACAGGTGACAGGAGAGAGTGAGAGCAGAGCCAGACTGAAACTTTCCATCACGGGGTCCAAAGAGTTTAAACTCATCTGTGTAGAAACACAAACACACACACACACACACACACACATACACAAACACACACACACACACGTTAATAGTTGTGTCTCGTGTGTCTCCACAATAAAAATAAACTCTCTGATTGAATATTATTTAATGATGTTCACAGTAAAACCTTTTGTAGGTTCTGGAAGTTTAACTTACTGTTTCTTGCAGCCGCCATTTTTATCTCTTTATCTCCTCCTACAGATTCACACTAATACAATCCTACAGAGAGAGAGAGAGAGAGAGAGAGACAGAGAGAGAGAGAGACAGAGAGACAGAGAGAGAGAGAGAGAGAGAGAGAGAGACAGACAGACAGACAGACAGAGAGAGAGAGAGAGAGAGAGAGAGAGTGATTTATACTTATTTTCCACTCAGGTTCGATGTTCACAGTGATCTTTATCCTGATTAGCATGATGCTAACTGCTCTCACCTGTGCTGTTCTTCATACAGTCATATCGCTGCTGGTGGTGAAATATGTCCACATTTTAAATCAGTTCATATCAGGTTGTTGTCTATAACAGCAGATCCATAATAATAAGACCGAGTTTAAACTCTCCACTAATCTCACACACGACTCTCCACTTCAGCGTCCAGAGCGAAAGAAGCAGCAACTACTTTCACTTTCACCTTCATTCAGTCGCCAGTCTGGGTTGCCAGATTGATTCGAGGATTTCCAGCTAAACAACTTTTCCAAAAAGGGAGTAAAATCTCAGTAAAATATCTCAGTAATAATAAAGTGATGATGATTAAACAGAAAGAGAAAGGACTATTAACCGTTATGGAAAGTCAACAAATGATCATTATACAGAAATCCGTGTTGAAAATGATGTGATTTATTAATGCAGGCAGGGCAGGTTAGCACTTCTTTCTCTTCTGCTTTAACTGCAGAGAAAACATTTAGTGATGAACTTCGTAGAACTAAAGGAAATAATCCATTTAGACTTTAATTACAGAGTTCAATGTGGGAATATCTGTAAATATCTGGCAGCTCTTTCTCAACTCAGTCCATCTGAACGAGGCCATTTATTGACTTTCTAAGCTGAATAACAATAACAGGCAGAAATCTGTTCTCATATGAGGAAACTGAATGATCTGCTTCAGATGACAGACTGTTTTTCTCACAAGCTAACGCTCCATATGTGCTCGCTAGACAATAATCCATCATATTCATACTAATAAAAGGAGTGAAGTTCACTGATGGAGCCTCTTTTAGACTAAACTCAGTGTTACAGCAGGAATATTCAGAGAGAGACTCACTCACACCTTCATCATCATCATGAAGGAGGTTCTTCATCAGGCAGCCATGTTCTTCACACAGTCTTTTGGGGAGAAGAGCATTAATGAGTGTTAAACTCAGCTCAGCTAACATCACTACTGTTATCACTCTTATCAACACTTTCAGACTCACAATAAAGCTCTGAAATATTTTGTTGATGTTCAGCAAAGTGATAGAAGTAAATGTGGAATCAAAAGCAGAGCATCAGTGAATATTACACTGTAGTTACTGATAACATTATAAAAGCTCTTTCAGTGTCTTATCAGTGTTTGTTTCTAATGCAGAGCACTGCTCACACTAATGTAGGAACATCTTTATTCACTTTTCCAGTAACGTCTACAGGCCTTCAGAACACTGTATATTTCTTGTTATATAGAATCTTTACACTTCTATTAAACTGAGAGTTGTTCTACACTGTAATGTTAAAGACTGAAGAAAAAGCTCTTTATGAATGAGGTTTTGTATTAAACTACATCTGGAGACATTTGGAACATTTAAAACATTCAATCTGTTCTCTGACCACAAGAGGGCAGCAGCATCTAAATGGACTGAACCTGCTTTCATTCCTTTACTCCTCTTAAACCGAGAGCTTTTATGGCTTTAATGGCTGTTTTTACTCCTTTTTCTTTTCTGTTTCTTCACCACAATCTATCATTAATTAACTAATTAACATCTTTTTAAAAGCCTAAAAACATTTCCATACACAAACATTTAGAATGTTTAGCTGCTTCCACAGTCCCCCGAGCCCACTTTATCCGGCATATTCATCAAAAGTGGGACAGTACTAAAAATCCACTTTGTCAAAAATTCAATATAATTTTGACAGTAGCTACATATTGTCAAACACTGTCCCACTTTTGCCAAAATTACTGTACTAGAAAATTACAATTAAATTAATACTATAAACAATTCACCATATCTTGCACATTTAACCATAAATAGGGTAGCTGTGATTTTCAGTAAATGTCATGTATGTAACATCATTCCACACAACACACACAAGTCCAGTACAACACTGATGCTCAGCTTATCATTTGTGTCTTTCATGTCCTCAACTGAGGAGACTGTTCAGTTCAATCTTCCCACAAAAAGCTCAGAAACACTGAGATAAATAACTAGATCATCACATTGATTTATCAGTCTACTCAGGCTTTAGTAGGAACTTCAGTGTTTGTAAAGAAGCTGTTTGTTGAGCTAATCTTTAAACTCCATCTAACAAGAATGAAAGCTAAATGTCATGCTCTGATTTTAATATAGTTAATAAACAAGAATTACGGTTTAAAACTGAATGTTTTATGTTTACTATACTATTACTATATTCAAGTAATGTAATCTGATTATTTTGGTTACTTTTGGATCACTTGTCTTTTTTAACATGTACAGTTAAAATATAAAAATCATTAAAAATAATTTCAACAACATTTTCGAGATTTCACTGAGAATTTCACTTAACACAAAGCAAACCCAAAAACTGCAGTATTTCATGAAGCAGAATAATAGATTATAGGTGACTTAAATATTGTGACTCACACAAACGGTCACTCATCTCACGTTTAGCCAAATCTAAGTGGAGAAATACCAAATATACCGGAAACATTTCAAACATAAAGATGACAAATTTGTACATGTGCACTTGTGATCATGGAAAAAGTGCAAAGTTCAAAAATCAAGGCAACTCCCAAGGAAAAAAAACTGTGTGACAGGAAAATGAAAGAAGACTGAAAGGGAATACAGGGAAACAAGTAATTGCTGAAGAATGATCCAGGTCATCAAGTTCAACATACAAATGCAATATAGTTTAAAACTATAGTGCTCTCCTGTGATTTTGCCTAATATGTTATAAATCTGTTGCTTATCATATTGAAGTCAAAAGATCAATCAGGCAGAAATCTCATTTGAGACCCCTCATTAAATATAATTACAAACAGATGCCATTCTAAAACTAACTGGCCATCATTTGTGTTCTCTCCACTGAAGACTGTTTTGGCTCATAAGGTTTTTATGATGGTGTGTTGTGCTTGGATTTTGATGATGGGGATTTACAGACATCAGCTCTCCATGGTTTCAGTTCAAAGGCACTATGAGTTTGAAAAGGTAGTATTTTCACACGAAAAGTAAGAAGAAGGTGATCGTCCTAGTTACAAATAATGAACATTTACATAAATTAACACATTGTACCCATCATTCAAAAACTTTTGAAGGAAGAAATAATCATTGTGAAAACGAAACGAACTTCGCTGCTCATGAGACTTCACTCTCTTTTTGTGATTCAGAGCTGTTCGTTAATGTTTGCTCACTCCAGCAGTAAAATCTGGCAAGTTAACGTTCACTAAAGCTATTGTCTTACTCTTCTCTCTCAGTCTTTTTTTTTGTTTTTCTTACTTTTTTACTCATGTTTGGATGGCATATATTGTTCATTGTTACCGCACTGTTTTTTGTTATGTATATTATGTCTACTAGACCCCAGGAAGAATAGCGGCTACCACAATAGCAGCTAATGGGGATCCTAAAAATAAATAAATAAACAAATAAACTAAAGCTGCTTTTCCACTGCATGGTACTGCTCGACTAGGGAACTCTGGTATATGGTAACTGGCAGAGTTAAAAGACTCAAATATCTTCAGAAAATTGCTGCACATTCTGACGACAAAAATAAAATGCTTACTAAAAGTTCTATTGACTGGCAGAGAAAAGGCCGTGAACTGCTACTGGGGAGGGGGATTCTTCAGAAATCTCTTCTGGTGGCATCGGCCTCCTCCTCTCCTCTTCCCCAAGTTAAAAAATCTTTTAAAATCTACACAATTCAAGGGTCATATTTATCATTAAAACAGTAAACAAAAGGTGACGAGTCTACATGTATGTGGTTTGAATGTAATCCTACTGGTAATCACCTCATTTGTAGAACGTGCCTGTAATCTGATTACTGTCTTTTTTACTGTAACTGTAAAAGAATAGTTACGTTTTTTTTTTATCCTGATAATGTAACATCTTTACATGTACTACCCAACCCTGAATATACATTATATCTTTAGTATACGTTACAAATCATCTTACTAATCATTCAGCTCTCCTGCTCTCCTCTCTATCACTCCAGGCTCTCTCTCCTCTTCTCTGTGTGATTCTCTCTGAACAGCTGATATCTGATTATCTCACTCAGCTGCTTTCCACACTGCACTTTGATCAAACTGAACAAGCTCAGGCTTATGACATGTCCTAAGGAGAGGAGCGGAGCACTCAGTTTACGACATCAACACTGGTCGTTTTACGGCAGTAAGGTTTTTACAACAGGATTCAAATCTCCCACTCTGCTCTGTATGATGCTCTTGGGGGTGGGGAGATTCAGAGTTAAAAGCCCTGGGTCCAACCTGGGGTTGGTGGCAGACTGGACAAAGATCTTCATATAAAACCATAGTTTCTGCGAACCCAGGTCCCCTGACTCTCTGTCTGTGGCAAGATTGAAGATTTACATCAAGGACAACATACATTAAGATACCAGCACGTCATGTGATTTGACACCAACACTTCAAACTCATCTTTAACAAAAACAAATATGATGGCATACAGCCTCAAGGCTACTGACTTTGAGGTAAGTGTAGATATTTTTCTGTACATTTAGAGTAGTGTAATAGAATAATATCTGTATTCCTGTGGGGAATAAAAATAAGGGTTAAAACATTTCCCTAAAAATACTGTTCTAAATAAAGATGCAAATGTGTCTTGAGATCTGTACCATATAGAGATTTTTTATTTTTTAAAATATGTACCCAAATCAGGTCTCTCATCCTGGGAGATACAAACAGTAAAATTAAAAATAAATTTAAGAGTTAATATGATAATAAAATTCAAAGGTGTTTGCTGCATTGCTGACATATAAAATTCCTAAATACAATAAGTTTTATTTTTCTTAATTACTGATTTAAAATAAAATGTTTTGATCTCATTTTAAAATGTGTTTTGAGTTTCTCATTGCTGAGAGGACAAATTTATCCATTCTGAGCTCATTTTTCCATCAGGCGATACAATCTATCAAATCAGTGCATTTACTATGAGTGAAAGTCAGTCACTCTCACTGATCTGATCGAGCGCTCATACAAAGGAGCCGCTGTGTTAATCTGCTAAACAGTCCTCTAGTGTCCTCCTGATGATCATCTCCTCCTGCTGTGATTCTCTCTCTGACTCCCTCTCTGAGTCTCCATCTCAGTGTTTCTATCTCTCTCTCCTTTTCATCCATCCTACAATCAAACTCTTTCTGTTTCTTTGTCATGACTTCCCAGATTCTCTGCTGGAGTTCAGGCAGGATGATCTTCATGAGGTTCCTCTCTGCCTCCATCTTGGCTTCTCCTTCATACGTCTCTCTGATCTCCTCCATCTCCTGTCTGTGTCTCTCCTCCATCTCTCTCCTCTCCTTTTCAGTCTCTTCTTTCAGTCTCTCCAGCTCCAACTGAACCTCATTCCTCTGCTGAATCTCTCTCTCCACCTCTCTCTCCAGCTCTACCTTTCTCCTCTCATCTCTTTCCTCTTTCAGTATTCCCTCTAGTTTAGTTATTCGCTCTTCATGCTGAGTTATTTTTGTATGAAAGTCAGCAGTTGATTTTGTAAACTTTATGAAAGTCTCCTGTACACATCTCTCCAGTTTCTCTCTAGTTTCTCTTTCTTGTCTCTCTCTCATCTCCTTTCTTTCTCTCACAATTCTTCTCTCTATCTCTCTGATCTGAGATTGTGTCTCCAGGTAGATCTCACTGCTGTAGAATTTCTCTCTGTTTCCTTCCACCATCTTCTCTATCTTCTCCAGCAGCTCTGAGATTTGAGAACCATCTCCACTCTCCTTAATGCTGAGACAGTGAAACCTGTTCCCACATTTCTCTACAAGTCTCTGGACCTCCTGGTTTCCTGACTGGATAAACTCTTCAATGTTCTTCTCTTGGACTTCATCAGTAACAGTGAAAAGGATCATCGTGTTCCTCCAACATCTCTCTCCAAAAATCTCCTGCATTTTCTCCAGCATGCCTCTCTCCTCTCCTGTAGACTGCTTCACTGGTATGACTAGGAGGAAGGCGTGGGGTCCTGGGGCAGACAGACGGACACAGAGTCCCACATCCTGTCTCAGCTCGTCCAGAGAGAGTCCAGGACAGAACCAGTCAGGAGTGTCCACCACAGTCACCTGCCTCCCAGCCACCTCCCCCTGTCTGCTCTCACTCTGCTGCCTCACTGTAGACGCTCCAGCCTGGCTCCTCTCCTCTCTGCCCAGGATGGTGTTTCCTGCTGCTCTCTTCTCACATCCAGTCCTCCCCAGCAGCACCAGCCTGAGCTCTGATACAGGAACTGACTCTGGAGAGGCTGAACTAGAGGATTCTCCACTCACTGTGAATCAACAAGAATTAGGTATTTCATTTCGTACTGTGTGATGGTGATTATTATATTCATAGAAATCTTTAAGATACCATTTGAAACTGGAATCATTCACTATCTGGAGAAGGTCACTGCATTCTGTCTGTTTGTTAAAGGACATATTGGCTCATATCTAGCATAGCAATGGATATCACAGTAAGCCACAGCTGAATATAAGAGTTATTATAGTGAGTAGCGTCTCTTTCTCCCCAGTCTGGATCTCCTCTGGATCAGCATGGAGGCTCAGCTGCTCCTCCTTTAGGTAAAGAGTTACTGCAGTGATGGCTGCAGCAGCACCTGCTATATTTATCCTACTTTTATTCAGTTTTGTTCCATACCTTGCAGTTCTATAAATGTACTCAAAACAGGCTTTTAGTCACAGTTTTTTTACCCACTGCTGGCTCATGAACATTCAAGCAAAAATGCTGCCATTGTTGTAGCTGATGAAGTGATTATATTAGTGAAATGATGAACTCTGTATGTGTTAAAACTATAAAACAACACTTTTGTGTATAAGCAGTCACATCAGACGCAACTTAATCATTTGTATTGTACAACCCCATTTTAAAAAAATCTAAATAAAAACACAATGCAATGACATGCATATCATTAAACCCTATATTTCATTGAGACAATATTTCAAATGCTGAAGATAAAAAAAATGATAGTTTTTAAATATATATATATATATATATATATATATATATATATATATATATATATATATATATATATATGCCCATTTTGAATTGATGCCAGGAACACATTTCAAAATAGCTGGGACAAGGGCAATAAACGACTGGTAAAGTCGTGTATTAAAAAAAACCTTGTGGAACATAGGTTAATTTCTATCAGGTCAGTAACATGAATAGGTAAAAAAAGAGCATCCCAGAGAAGCTGGGATTTTCAGAAGTAGAGATGAGGAGGGGTTCACCACTCTGTGAAAGACTGCATGGGCATATAATGCAAATATTCAAGAATAATGTTTCTCATCATATAACAGCAAAGAACTTGGGGATTATCATCATCTATGGTACATAATACCATTGAAAGTTTCAGAAATCCAGAGGAACATTGTATGCAAGGGACAAAGCCAAAAATAATATTGGCTGGCCATGATCTTTGGACCCTCAGGTAGCACTGTATTAAAACAGACATGATTCTGTAGTGGAAATCACTGCATGGGCTCAGGAACACTTCTGAAACACAGTTCATCGCTTCATCCATAAATGCAAGTAAAACTCTATCATGCAAAGAAGAAAACATAAATAAACCCAGACTCCTCTTTCCTTTTTTGGAAATCATGGACACCACTAAATCCGGCTAAAGAGGAGAGGGACCCTCTGGCTTGTTATCAGTGCACAGTTCAAAGTATGCATTAACGCACATTGTATTGGAGACTTGCAGATCAGTGATGGCACCATTAAGGCTGAATAATACATGTATATATAAGTTGTGTAGCAACATATGGAGCTGCCATCATGTTTCTTATGGAAGGCTTTGCAAGACATTGCCAAACCACATTCTGCTCTGTAGTAAAAGGGTCCAGGTGCTAAAATGGCCTGCCTGCAGCCCAGAACTGTCACCCACTGAAAAAAATCAGGCGCATTATGAAACGAAAAATATGACAAAGGAGACCCCGAACTGTTGAATAGCTAAAATCTTGAATCAAGCAAAAATCTGAAAACATTTCACTTTCAAAACTACAGCAGTGTCTCCTCAGTTCCCAAATACTTACAGAGTGTTGATAAAAGAAGAGGTGATGAAACACGGTGGTAAACATAACCCCCTCACAACTTTTTTGAAACACGTTGCTGGCATCAAATTCAAAAAGGGGCATATATTTTTCAATACAATTTCTTAATTTCCACATTTGATATGTTGTATTTATACTATTTGTAACTAAATCCAGGGTTTAAATGATTTGCACACCATTGCATTCTGTTTTTATTTAATTTTTGCACAACGTTTTTGGAAAGGGGGCTGTAAAAAACAATTCCAAAAACGTTGAGGAAGTATGTGAAATGCTTATAAAACAAAGCTGTGATTAGTCTTTTTACTTGTATTAAATTGAAAACAAAATGAAAACACAATGTTTTACCACATGGATTTGATTGTTATTTGTAAATACATGCTTGTTCCTAATATGGCGCCTGCAACACGTTCCAAAAAAGTTGGAACGGGACAAATTCATAAGAGTTTAACATTTTGCTGTTTAATGTTTTACTGTTCTCACCAAATACCAAAGTCTTAAACGGCTACATATTATAAAATAAATGACAAATGATTTATTTCATTTTAAATCATAAATTTTCCTGGAATATATGCCTGTATTCTAATTTTCTAGACAACTACACTGTGTGATCAGTTCTTAATAGCAATGTGCACACTTTATACATTTATATTTTAAAGAATTTATTTTAAGCGTTTTCAAGCAACCTTAGTAGTTACTTACAGTCTGGAGGATCAATCTCTTTGCTGTTTCTCCTCCTGGCTGGAGCTGCTGAGTCTGGATCTGTTCTCTCCTGCAGCTGCTTGTTTCTCTCCTCTAGAAGTCTGTCTTTCTCCTGCAGTTCCTTTCTCAGAGTCTCCAGCTGCTTTTTACTGCTTTCCACCTCCTTCACTGTGATCTCCAGTAGAGTCTCTTTCTCTCTCAGCAGTTCATGCTTCTCATCTATTTCTTTCATCTCTCTATCAAACTCTTTCTGTCTGTTTGTTATAACAGTCTGAGTAATGAGTTCAGGCAGCTTCCTGATGAAGTGTGTATCTGCTTTTACTGCACTCTTCTCTCTGATCTCCATCTCCAGTCTGAGCTTCTTCACCATCATCCTCCTCTCCTCCTGCATCCTCTTCAGCTCCTCTTCAGCCTCCTTCATCTGCTCATCTTCTCTCTTCACTTCTCTCTCCAGCTCTCTCCTCTTCTCCTCATTTCTCTCCTCTGATAACTTTTGCTTCCATTTATGTTTTTGTTTTTCATGCTGTTTTATTCTCTCCTTTATATTTTTAACTGCCTCCTCTGAGCTCCTCAAATCATCCACAACAGCTCTCATCTTTCCTCTGATCTCCTCTTCTTCTCTTTGTCTCATCTCCACTCTTTCTCTCACTCTTCTTTCCTGCATCTCTCTGATCTCCAGATTGATCTCTCTGATGGTGTCTCTCTCTTTTAGTTCTTCTTCTTTACTGTGTGTTTGTTTGGCTGTGTTCTCCAGTTCAGTCTCAGCTCTCTTCAGCTTTTCCTCCTCCGCTTTCTTTTCTTCAATTAAGCTCATTAAGTTCTTCAGTAGAGAAAGTCTCTCCTCTTTTAATTCTGAAATGATGATTCAGATTTAATAGATTAATGTCATATCTTCAGTAAACAGTGTGCAAACCAAACAGAAAAAAACAAACAATAACAAAAGATAAAATAAATCATCAAGTATAACTGTATCCTGTTTGAAGTGTGTTATAATTTACAAAATAAGTAAAAAATCATTTATGATAGTTTCCCTGAACTATTCAGTTGTCTTAGCATTTGGGTGTTTATCAAATGTCCCTGTGATGTTATTCAGTGTTTATGAATAATGAGGTGGATTTTGTTTGTTTTGTTTATAAACAAGCACTAACACTGTTAAACACCTGCACAGCTAGCTCTGCATTTTCTTTCATTTTTTTTCATATCCAAATCGACTAAATTCGACTAAATTGTAAAAATTTTGGATGTCCAGTGGTATCAGAATCACATCAGTATCAGCAGATATTTGCTTAAATTATTAATTTATTATTTAATTTATTAAATTATTAATAATATCGGCATCAGACAGATGTTTAGATTTGACTGATAAAACAAACTGATAACTGATGTATTTATTTTACTCTGGAAGAGGAGAATGTTTAAGAGACGCAGGGCTAATGTGCTAAAACATCTGTATTATATTCATGTTAATGCATTTTTAACCCTACAGAAATAAATATTACATTTCTCTGTAATGCTAATCAATGTAGATCTAGTATCAATTTCTACAGCATATGAGTGTTTATGTATCAGTATCAGCAGATAGACAGATGTAAAATATTGTATATCTGCATCGAACCACAATTCCCATATCAGTGTATCTCTGGTTATAATTTAACAGTCTCTGCTGTTGTCCTAATATTTAAACCAATATAAAAGAGTAGCAGCAGCCTGGAAAAGGTAAAGACTGTAAACACCTCCTCTAGTGTGAATGAGGACACTGCATCTTTTCCAACAACTGACCACACAGCACTAGTCAATCTGAATGACCTTTTAAAGAACACCAGTCACTGACTCTGCATCCAGCTGTCTACGCGCATGATGACAAGGAAATATTACAGAAAAAAGCTTTTACAAATGAACAAATATGAACATCCATCCATCCAACATTCCATAATAAGAAAAAGAAACAGAGAAGCCTCTAAATGTATAGGTAAAAAAATAAATAAATAAATAAAAAATAATAATAAAAGCAGAACAAACATCCTCAAAATGAATCACAAAGATGGTTCAGTACCAAATGTCTTTAATGTAAACTTCTCAATATAATGATATATATGATATATTGATGTAAAAGCTCAGTAAATGCTGTAAAACCTCAACAAAACCTATAGTGTCAACTATACATTATACTAAAATAACCTTAAAAACACACACTTACAAAAACAAACATGTATGTTCATCCTCACCTGTCAACAGAACAGATTCCTCCATTTTCATTCTCTGCTCTTCTGTCCATTCAATGTCCCACTGCAGATGAGAAGAAAACAGTGTGAAGATTTCATGCATGATGTCATTCTGTATGTTATATGATCAATAACTGTTTCTCTGTTTAAATCACTGTTGGTGTGTCAGTACGAAACACTGAGAGCTGATATTAATAACAGTAGAGAGTCTCATGACACAAATACATCATAAAAGCAAACACTTATCATTTTAACTTAATGTATAAACTTTGTTGTAATTCACTGTATTTGATACACTACAGAGATTGAGCTGTGATCATCACAGCAATATTTTATTAATAACTGAATGAGAGCGTTATTGTATACTTTCAATTTTTATAGTGAATCATTCATCGATCATGAGCTCATTAGAAGTAACAGACCCACTGATCCGCATTAAGACTATAATAACATTCAACTCAACACCATGAAAGAAATTCAAGAAAAGAAGCAAAACACATTAATGTGAACTTTATGAACAATGAACGCTGCACACCTTTTACACAGGATAATGTTTTTATTAATGGACATTAATACAATTTGAAATCATATTTAAGTAGATTATTAAGGAAATGTGGTCTATTTAAAATAATGTGCCCACCTGAAAAATGGAGGCTATCATCAAGTGGAGGAGAATCAGATCAGAGAGAAAGAAACAACTTTTAAAATACTGAAAATATGCAATAACACAAACCATATAGAAGGACAAGAAGGTGTTGTTAAGAAAAGTGCTCAGTTTCTGGATCACAGATTATTGATAGTCAAGCTATCAGGTTACACTTTTTGCTGATTATCTGCAACATTTTAATCTACTCTAATAATCCAATCAACTCAGTAATAAACACATTCCTGCTGAACATTTACTAATATTTTATTATTAGCTCCATTATCGTCTTCATAGAACAGTATTAAATATAAATGCTGATATAAACATGACTCTGCTGTTAAAGTTCATGTGAGGAAATGATTAATATAATCAGAAATTTGTATTAATGATAATCAGTGTGAAAAACTGTGAACTTCACTTTGTAATCTGTCAATATCAGTGTGTAGATCAAATGTGTGTGTGTGTGTGTGTGTGTGTGTGTGTGTGAGTGAGTGAGTGAGTGAGTGAGTGAGAGAGAGAGAGAGAGAGACACTATGTGAATGAGGTAACAGTGTTAGTAATGTTCAGTCATCTCAGGCTGCTGTGAGCTCTACACTACAGTGATACATACAGAGCTGAAGTGTGTGTTAGTAACTCTCTCTGCTGATGATGTTCAGCTGAACACTCTGAACACACAGTACAGATAAATACATTCAGTCTTTACAACACAAACATTCTTCATCAACAATCAGCTCATCACAATAAAAGCATTACACACTGAATTATACTCACTGATGAGTACTCCTCTCTTTAAAGCCTCCTGTGAAGTGAATAATATATGTGAGGTTTTCATTGCATCAAATCCTAAGTGAATTATTCCATTTAAATATTAGAAAGACTGGAAATTTAACAATCATGACAAAAGTTACATAAATGTGATTATGTAACTGAGTAATAATACTGAGCAAATACTGAACAGCAATAAAAACTGAGCAAAAGTGATCCTTCCTCTTAAAAAACGCTTCAGCCACTTTATTAGTTTTAACTCTTTCCTGATCATCTAGTAAATCTCTGCTGAGAGACTCTGCAGACTGAAGCAGTAAGATTTGATGTGTGACTTTACTGAGCCTCCCTTAAGCAGCTAAATCGCACCAAACAGGCTCATTCGTTTGCGCTGCGTTTGTGCCATCAAAAGAAATGTTTGTGCTGTTGTATTTATCAAGTTATAGGCACGAAAATTATCGTTAAATAAGTGACATTACTCCACCCCTTCAACGTCCAAATCGCACAAACGCATAGTAGCATTTTTATTCAATTTCTGACCACGAGGGGCCAGCTTCACAGAGGTGAGGAAAACTACAGTACTGAGAGACACTCTAATGATAATGATGTACTGATGATGGAACGACTCAAATATTCCATCATTGTGACGAAGCAGACTCAGGAACTCGAGAAGGATCCATGTGCAGATGTATAGACAAACAGGGCAGTCCAAAACTCAATGTCAAAAGGCAAAGCAAAAAAGGTCGCAAGAGAGAAATCAGTCCAAAAAGCCAGGCACGCAGAGCAAAAAGGGACAAAAGGCAAAAGCAGATTCCAACAGATCAGGCAGAGGTTAAAAACAGCAGCAAGACCAAAAAAAAACAAACAATCTTTAGTCAGACACAAAGGAGCTGGCGATACTTTGCACTGACTGGCTGAATGGGAGGAGTATTTAAGGTGTGACTGATTAAGGAGATAAGGTACAGGTGGTTTGATTTGGGAACAGGGCTAGTACTCGGGAGAGTGAGACCTCTGGTGGCCAAATAGTGAATTGCTGACAATCATCGCATAAGAACAGTGACATCACTCCCAACAGAGCCAGATTGCTTTTATTTGTGGTGATTTTTTCTCCGCAGTGCAGTGGGATTATGCACAGGAGCATTGTGGGAAGAAAGGATGGAGATGGAAGACAAAGCTTTCATTTTGTCTTCAGAGACTTTGCTCATCACATGAACATTAAACAGTTTTTTAAAAATGCAATACATTTGGGTACAAGCTGTCAGGAGTAAATATACTTCACTTACCGACTCATCATATACTGTGTAAAACAACAGAAGGAAACATAATGTTAGATAAAACATTGATAACATTTACAGGTAGAATACTTATGAATAATTATCTTATCAGAATCTCCTTTTTCTCATCTGTATTGTAGTTTTTCATCCTTCACTACTGAACTGTCACTCAATGCTTTCAGTACAACTCCATGAAGATTTTCAGCTAAACAGTTAAAGTGTAACTTCAACACGTGTCCACTCACTGTCCACTCTATTAGACACTCCTACCTGGTCAGTCCACCATGTACATGTAAGGTCAGAGACGATAGCTCATCTGCTGCTGCACAGTTTGTGTTGGTCATCCTCTAGTCCTTCAGTGGTCACAGGACACTGCCCACAGGACGCTGTTGGCTGGATATTTTTGGTTGGTGGACTATTCTCAGTCCAGCAGTGACACTGAGGTGTTTAAAAACTCCAGCAGCACTGCTGTGTCTGATCCACCCAGACCAGCGCAACACACACTAACATGCCACCACCACATCAGTGTTACTGCAGTGCTGAGAATGATCCACCACCCAAATAGTACCTGCTCTGTGAGGGTCCATGGGGGTCCTGACCACTGAAGAACAGCTTAAAAGGGGGCTAACAAAGTATGCAGAGAAACAGATGGACTATAGTCTGTAACTGTAGAACTGCAAAGTGCACCTATGTAGTAAGTGGAGCTGATAAAATGGACAATGAGCGTAGAAACAAGGAAGTGGTCATAATGTTATGCCTGATCGGTGTATGCTTGTTCTAGAGAAAAAGCTAGTGCCACGGCGGGTTCAAGAGTGCTGAAGACCCGCCTGGAGTGCTTCAGCACTAATGTTGTAGACAGTGAGGTACACATGGGACAACGACCCATCCTTATTCAGCTCGGCTGGAAGCTACTAATTAGAGCTACACCTCATCCACACACATTCAACTACCCTTTAAAAACAGAGCTTGGAGACAGAAGGAGGAGGCAGGTTGGGCCAACAGAATCTGTTCTCACTCTCCTTCTGTTTTGTCTCCCCACCGATGCCTAGGCAGTAGGCGTGGATAGCCACACCCAGAGGAATGATGAGCCCTATAGCCACACCCAGAGGAACGATGCGCCCTACAACTACACCCAGAGGAATGATGAGCCCTATAGCCACACCCAGGGGAGTGATGAGTCCTATAGCCACACCCAGAGGAATGATGAGCCCTATAGTTATACACAGAGGAATGATGAACCCTATAGCCACACCCAGAGGAACGATGAGCCCTATAGCCACACCCAGAAGAATGATGAGCCCTATAGCCACACCCAGAGGAATGATGAGCCCTACAACCACACCCAGAGGAATGATGAGCCCTATAGTTATACACAGAGGAATGATGAGCCTATAGCCACACACAGAGGAATGATGAGCCCTATAGACACCCAGAGGAATGATGAGCCCTATAGCCACACCCAGAGGAATGATGAGCCCTATAGCCACACCCAGAGGAATGATGAGCCCTATAGCCACACCCAGAGGAACGATGCACCCTACAACTACACCCAGAGGAATGATGAGCCCTATAGCCACACCCAGAGGAACGATGAGCCCTATAGCCACACCCAGAAGAATGATGAGCCCTACAACCACACCCAGAGGAATGATGAGCCCTATAGTTATACACAGAGGAATGATGAGCCCTATAGTTATACACAGAGGAATGATGAGCCTATAGCCACACACAGAGGAATGATGAGCCCTATAGCCACACCCAGAGGAAGGATGAGCCCTATAGCCACACCCAGAGGAAGGATGAGCCCTACAACCACACCCAGAGGAATGATGAGCCCTACAGCCACACCCAGAGGAATTATGTGCCCTATAGCCACACCCAGAGAAAGGATGAGCCCTACAACCACACCCAGAGGAATGATGAGCCCTATAGTTATACACAGAGGAATGATGAACCCTATAGCCACACCCAGAGGAATGATGAGCCCTATAGCCACACCCAGAGGAATTATCAGCCCTACAACCACACCCAGAGGAATGATGTGCCCTATAGCCACACCCAGAGGAATTATGTGCCCTATAGCCACACCCAGAGGAAGGATGAGCCCTACAACCACACCCAGAGGAATGATGAGCCCTATAGCCACACCCAGAGGAATTATGTGCCCTATAGCCACACCCAGAGGAAGGATGAGCCCTATAGCCACACCCAGAGGAATGATGAGCCCTATAGCCACACCCAGAGGACTTATGTGCCCTATAGCCACACCCAGAGGAAGGATGAGCCCTACAACCACACCCAGAAGAATGATGAGCCCTATAGTTATACACAGAGAAATGATGAGCCTATAGCCACACACAGAGGAATGATGAGCCCTATAGCCACACCCAGAGGAATGATGAGCCCTATAGCCGTACCTAGAGGAAGGATGAGCCCTACAACCACACCCAGAGGAATGATGAGCCCTACAGTTATACACAGAGGAATGATGAGCCTATAGCCACACCCAGAGGAATGATGAGCCCTATAGCCACACCCAGAGGAATGATGAGCCATATAGCCACACCCAGTGGAATGATGAGCCATATAGCCACACCCAGTGGAATGATGAGCCCTATAGTTATACACAGAGGAATGATGAGCCCTACAACCACACCCAGAGGAATGATGAGCCCTATAGCCACACCCAGAGGAATGATGAGCCATATAGCCACACCCAGTGGAATGATGAGCCATATAGCCACACCCAGTGGAATGATGAGCCCTATAGTTATACACAGAGGAAGGATAAGCCCTACAACCACACCCAGAGGAATGATGAGCCCTATAGTTATACACAGAGGAATGATGAACCATATAGCCACACCCAGAGGAATGATGTGCCCTATAGCCACACCCAGAGGAATGATTAGCCCTACAACCACACCCAGAGGAATGATGTGCCCTATAGCCACACCCAGAGGAAGGATGAGCCCTACAACCACACCCAGAGGAATGATGAGCCCTATAGCCACACCCAGAGGAATTATGTGCCCTATAGCCACACCCAGAGGAATGATTAGCCCTACAACCACACCCAGAGGAATGATGAGCCCTATAGCCACACCCAGAAGAATGATGAGCCCTATAGTTATACACAGAGAAATGATGAGCCTATAGCCACACCCAGAGGAATGATGAGCCCTATAGTTATACACAGAGGAATGATGAGCCCTATAGTTATACATAGAGGAATGATGAACCCTATAGCCACACCCAGAGGAATGATGAGCCCTATAGTTATACACAGAGGAATGATGAGCCTATAGCCATACCCAGAGGAATGATGAGCCCTATAGCCACACCCAGAGGAATGATGAGCCCTACAACCACACCCAGAGGAATGATGAGCCCTATAGCCACACCCAGAGGAATGATGAGCCCTATAGCCACACCCAGAGGAATGATGAGCCATATAGCCACACCCAGTGGAATGATGAGCCCTATAGTTATACACAGAGGAATGATGAGCCTATAGCCATACCCAGAGGAATGATGAGCCCTATAGCCACACCCAGAGGAATGATGAGCCCTACAACCACACCCAGAGGAATGATGAGCCCTACAGCCACACCCAGAGGAATGATGTGCCCTATAGCCACACCCAGAGGAATGATGAGCCCTACAGCCACACCCAGAGGAATGATGAGCCCTACAGCCACACCCAGAGGAATGATGAGCCCTACAACCACACCCAGAGGAATGATGAGCCCTACAACCACACCCAGAGGAAGGATAAGCCCTACAACCACACCCAGAGGAAGGATGAGCCCTATAGTTATACACAGAGGAATGATGAACCATATAGCCACACCCAGAGGAATGATGAGCCCTATTGTTATACACAGAGGAATGATGAACCCTATAGCCACACCCAGAGGAAGGATGAGCCCTACAACCACACCCAGAGGAATGAAGAGACCTATAGCCACACCCAGAGGAAGGATGAGCCCTATAGTTATACATAGAGGAATGATGAACCCTATAGCCACACCCAGAGGAATGATGAGCCCTATTGTTATACACAGAGGAATGATGAACCCTATAGCCACACCCAGAGGAAGGATGAGCCCTACAACCACACCCAGAGGAATGAAGAGACCTACAACCACACCCAGAGGAATGATGAGCCCTATAGCCACACCCAGAGGAATGATGAGCCCTATAGTTATACACAGAGGAATGATGAACCCTATAGCCACACCCAGAGGAAGGATGAGCCCTACAACCACACCCAGAGGAATGAAGAGCCCTATAGCCACACCCAGAGGAAGGATGAGCCCTATAGTTATACATAGAGGAATGATGAACCCTATAGCCACACCCAGAGGAAGGATGAGCCCTATAGTTATACACAGAGGAATGATGAGCCCTATAGTTATACATAGAGGAATGATGAGCCTATAGCCACACCCAGAGGAATGATGAGCCCTATAGCCACACCCAGAAAAATGATGAGCCCTACAACCACACCTCGAGGAATGATGAGCCCTATAGCCACACCCAGAGGAAGGATGAGCCCTATAGTTATACACAGAGGAATGATGAGCCCTTAGTATACATAGGAATGATGAGCCCTATAGTTATACATAGAGGAATGATGAGCCCTATAGCCACACCCAGAAGAATGATGAGCCCTACAACCACACCTCGAGGAATGATGAGCCCTACGGCCACACCCAGAGGAATGATGAGCCCTTTAGCCACACCCAAAGGAATTATGAGCCCTATAGCCACACCCAGAGGAATGATGAGCCCTACAACCACACCCAGAGGAATGATGTGCCCTATAGTTATACACAGAGGAATGATGAGCCCTATAGCCACACCCAGAGGAATGATGAGTCCTATAGTTATACACAGAGGAATCATGAGCCCTATAGCCACACCCAGAGGAATGATGAGCCTTATAGCCACACCCAGAGGAATGATGAGCCCTATAGCCACACCCAGAGGAACGATGAGCCCTATAGCCACACCCCGAGGAACAATAAGCCCTATAGCCATACCCAGAGGAATGATAAGCCCTATAGCCACATCCAGAGGAATGATGAGACCTATGACTACACACAGAGGAATGATGAGCCCTACAGCCACACCCAGACGAATGACGAGAAGTATAATGCCATGCAGAGACTATTCATCCTCAAGTGTGTGTGAGAAAACGTCTTGGAGGAATTTATCAAATCTGCATATTTTCTAATTATTACTTCTTTTTTCCCCAAAACCCCACTGTTTATATTTATTAAGATCTTGTATTATACAGGAAATTTTGTATGATGTGCGAGTATTAAAATTGAAAGGCTTTATGATTGAAAATCATTGAAAAAAATAAACCTGGTAGATTGGATAACTGTTGCAGAAACAATAATAATACGTTTTTTGTTACACCACTCATCCACTCCATCATAATCTTAACTTTTTTAGCTTTAAATGCAAGTCACAGCAGTTCTTGTTCAACATGGGACTCCACAATATTTATTTATTTTTTACCACCAACCCAGAACACTCCAGAACACTCCAGAAAAAATAAATTAAAATGTCCCAAAGTCAGTGCAAACCATCTAAAATTCTAAATGTTATCCTTTAACATTATTTTCATCTATAGTGGTTATTTGTATAAAGACGCACAGTTCAAATAATTAGGAAATAAATTATTGTTTTTTGATTTAAAGATTTGCTTTGATCATAAAAAAAAATCTTGGCATTAGTAGTTTTAATTATGTATTATAAGTTTCTTACAACTAGTGTTAGGAAGTTAAACAGGTCATATTATCCCCTCTAACGAATATTTTATATTGCTCTGAAAACAACAAATTTTTCTTTCAAACAACTGTATTTATTCAGGTTTTTTATAAAACCTAAAATTTACAAGATTACATTTGAATGCATCATGATAACATTATAATTTACCTTTGCCCAATACTAATTTTTACTGAACAGAGCTTCAACACATACAGTGTAACTCAATGCAACCTAACAGTAAAGAGGTGCTGACAGCAGCTCAGTGAGACTCAGGTCTTGGGAAATTGTGACCCTGTTTCAACTCTGAGCCGGTATGATCCTCATCCCTGTTCTGTCCTGACATGTAGGTCGACTTAGGTGAGATTCTGTTCTCTTGTCTTGGTGGTTGGTTTGTGTGTCATCTGTGACGGTCCCTCTGTACTTTCCCTTAAAAAGTACAACAGGTATTATTGCTGGCATGACCAGGACAATGATCACTACTGCAGGAACATTTTCAAATCATATTTTTCATGGGTACTGCACCTTGGTCAACTAGGAAACAGCCAGTGATTACTAACAGTAACAGCAAGAGATGCTCAGTAGTAGTCAGCCCCTGTAATGGAAAAAATGATTAGTGCTATCAGTGCACAGTTGATCCAAGTTGTCATTTTCAAAGTGATGGGCAAATAATAAAAATGATAAAATCCCAGATATCCCCTTTTGTCTCATAAACATTATGCAGGAGGTGTGTCTTCTGTCCCAAACACATTTTTCCATCCCCAGGACAAAAGGAAAACCCTTAGTCTCGAGTCCTTGTACTAACGCACGTCACTAAGACAGTAGACTACTTCCCCACCTATTAAAAAAAAATCTTGGTAATATTGTCATTCTGCCTTTAAGCCAGGTCTATTCATCAAACCAGCCACATGATAAACCACTGAACTGAGCTCTGTGACCAGGTTTAATAGGGTTTTTGTAAACAATAAAGGCTTGAGTTACATAAGAACTACAGCTTGAATATCCGATACTTATTCAAAAAAATTATAATAACAACGAGCCCGTCTATCAATAATGTTGTGTGTCTTATAGAAATATTAAGTTTTAATTATGTTTAATGCCAGTGGTGAATGCAAAAATGTTTCCAGTCACTATCTGTGAATACTTCTGTGTGTCCTCACCAAGTGAATACTATGCAAGCTCAGGTGGTCTCTCAAATCCTCATAGACACACTCCAGTGGACAACAACTGGCAATAATCCCCTGGAATAAAATATCTTCAGAGTTTACTAGAAAGCTTGAAAACAAGGAGCAACCAATAGGACATGAAAGATTTGCCTGTTGGTAGGGGCGATCCTAACCATCAGCCCTACACCAGTGAAGAAACATCTTAGTGAAACTTCAAGGAAGATTATTTGAATTTGTCATGTGTCATTCAGAGATGTTACTGAAGATCAAGTTGTAGGTTGCGGTTATGACTGATGCTGCTTTTGAACCATTTCAATGAAGATCAGGAGAAGATGCTTTGACAGTTGATGAACCGTGTCTGCCATCTGAAGTTGTTCAACTTCCAACCATAGCATGCATCGTTGTGTGTGGTATGATTTTTTACCCCTCCACGTTTAAGGAAATAGCATTTTTTTGTCTTTAACAGGTTGATACTGGCATACTAGATAAGGGGCTCACTGGGCATCCTGTTAAACTTTTAAGTATACATTCTCAAAGGGTTAGGATTACATGCAAGTGTTTTACCGTTCCTCAAATACAACTGATTGCCTAATTGGCCATGTGACCACCACTAAAAAAAGTAAATAATTAAATGAACAATATGCACCAAATTTTGAAACATTATTTATAAAGTAGATCTCTAACATATTGAGTAAACATTAAGGTAAAACCTAAGATATGAATGTCTTCTTATTGTGCTAGCATGAAAGCCAAGTAAGGGCAAAATATTTTCTACATTACATTACATTACAAATTTAAAGTTAAAAGAACAGTCTGTGACTTTTTCCCTCTGCTGTGTACCATAGGGAGTTCTGCCTCTGTTCTGCTTCTGTCTGACAGCTGAATACTTCATAACTGCAGTGAACCGGACCATTGTGACTGGTAGTGTTCCAAATTTTGTCGATGCCCTTGTACTGATGTTTGCAACACACTGCAGCCTCAACATCAGTTATCCAGCAGAACTAGCAGCAACTTTGGAATTCTCGCACAGGTAAAACTTAAAGTGTAATTACAGTGCTTGCAAACGAATGGCAAGCAAATCTTCAAGGATCACAGATGGAGAATAGCAGACATTAGTTAGGTCTGCAATTAGAACATCTCCCATACAATAAGACACCACCAAAAGTCATGTGAGTTGGGTTGCTAGAAGAAAGCCTCTGTTGTCAGGAACCAAAAAACTCAAGCTCCTACAGTCTGAAAGATGGTTCTGAACTTTGTGACCAGAGTTTTTTTGGCAAGAAACACTTAGGTTTGGTATAGACACAAACACAGCCATGCACAAAAATAACTCCTCCCCACTGTGAAGTATGGTTGTGGATCTTTGATGTTGTGGGGCTGTTTTTCTTCCAAAGGCCCGTGAACATTTTGGTCAGATACATGGTATCGCAGACTCCATCAAGTAACAGCAGAAATAAATTCAAAACCTGACTGCCTCAGCCAGGAAGCTTAAACTGGGCTATAGTTTGAATCTTCTAGCATGATGGTCCAAGGCACACCTCAAAATCAACACAAAAACAGTTCACTGACCACATAATCAAGGTTTTGCCATGATCATGCCAGTCTCCTGACCTAAACTGAAAAGAAAACCTGTGGGATGAAGAGGAGAGTCCACATTGTGGACCTCAGAATCTGAAGGATCTGGAGAGGTTCTGTATAGAGGAATGGTCTCAGATCCTTTGCTGTGTGTTCTCCAGTCTCATTATGCATTCTAGGAGAAGACTCAGAGCTGTTATCTTTGCAAAGGGAGGCTGCACAAAGTATTAAACATAGGGGTGCCGATTATTGTGGCACACAAGGATTTGAGAAAAAAAAATCATAATAAGATTACGGTTTTAATTTCAATCATTGTACTGTTTTAAAGATTTGAGTTCTGTGTAAATATTTTGAGTTAAATATTTTGAGTTAAATACAATATATCTATCAGAAAAAAGAAACTGAAGAGATTAAAAAAAGATATTAAAACTGGATTTTAAACAATAAAATACAAATCATAATAGATAGAATGAATTAAATATTTCACACAAAAGATAGAAAAAGTGAGATTTAAATGATTTAAGTGAGATTTAAATGAGTTTCTCTCTGATTTGGCTCACCTTCCTCTATCATTAACATCCTGACTGTTTATACCACAGTAAGAAATTCTGAACATAACAGATCCATAACAATGAGACTTCAAATATATCAGCCCTCAAAACGACCACAGACTTTCTGGAGCTTTATAAAGATGAATCTGTACAGCTAGTGTTTTTTTATTTACTGTTTTACTGTTTTTATATTGTGTGTATTAGAGCTGGGGGAAAAATCGATTCTTAGATGCATCGCGATGTGGACGAGGATGATTCTGAATCGATTCACAAATATTAAAAATTGATTTTATAAATTTTAATTGATAACATAATGTTGACGGGACACAAAAGGCAGAACTTTGCAAAGTGCGGAAGTGCAGTGCCTGGACAGTCTGTGGTGGCACACTACATTAAAAGCTAGTGCAGGGGTCATAACCCAAATGTTAATGAGAGTCATTTTGTCCTTTCAATAAAAATCAAACCACCTTGGGAGCCACAACATTTTGAGTCCATTTTAACATCTTGGCTGTACATGTGTCTCAGTATGTGCTAATGTCCTAGTGTAGGCTAAAAATATAATACAAACAAAAATGCAGACTTACTTTGCTCTACTTTAAGCTTTAGCCGTAGCTAAAAGCTGTAGCTGCTTTTCTTGCATCACCAGCTGGAAACATTTCCACAAAAGTAGAACAGTTTCTTGTAAAATGTCTCTCAATGTTCTACTTTTACGAAGCTGAAGTTCCTTCTCATTCGCCAGCTTCTCATTCGAATTTTCCTGTTCCTCCTTAAATGGTGCAGCAGTTACATTCTAGCACCTCAGGCACCATTGAAGGTGGAATGGGACAATTCAAACGAGAAGCTGGAGAACAAGAAACTGAGTTCAGAAACTGGAGTGATTTATAAATGCAAATAAGTCTATTCGTCTCCAAATAATCAATGTTCGTCTTAAATCTTTCTCTTTGCCTTTTCGTTAGCTACTAGCTAGGTGAACTAGCAGTTATAGGCTGCATTAATTCCAGCTTTTAAGATCATTTATTGTTAAAACTGTGTTTAAACAATCAGCATTTATTTTACTGCAAATGAGGATTATTTTATTTTTACCTAGAAATCTATCTCTGATGTGGAGCCACACCAGGCCAGTAAAAGAGCCGCAGGTTGCCGACCCCTGAGCAAGCGTATGGAAGCACTTTGGCTTCTGTGGAGCATATTACATGTTTCCACCCATTTTCTGCTCAGTTGTAGTTGCTGCCAACCACAGAACCATCGATCAAGCGATGTCAAAGCTTTCACCCAACTTGGAAAGGATGAAGCGAACTACAAACTCTATCACAACTTTTATTGACAAGGATTTACATCCGTACTCAGTCATTGAGAAACAGGGCTTTCGCGCTATATTGCACACTTTGGAGCCGAGATACAGCGACCCCTCCCCCCACTCTCTACAACGTGACCAAAACCGAAGTTATGAAATCACAGAAGAAAAACTGGTAGAACAGCTGTAATCTGTTGCATGGACCTCCACTGTCACTGGATCTTATGTCACCCTAACAGCGCATTTTATCTCAGATGAGTGGCAGCAGCGTCTCATGTGCTCCAAACAAGAGCAGCGAATGAGAGTCTTCCGGTTGACTTGCCACATCACTTCCATTTTATTAATAATAGATATTGGAGGTAAATGCATTATGGATCATTACAGATACTTGCTTTAAAACTACCAAGTCCTCACACAGTGAGAAAAAAGAAATCCTGTATAGAAAAAAAGATGCATCAAGATGCATCGATAATCGTTTTATAATCGCATTGCAGCCTCTGAATCGTAATTGAATCAAATCATGAGGTGCCTAGAGATTCCCACCCCTAGTGTGTATAGTTAAAAAGCTCATGTTCAAATGCTATCAAACTCTGAAGGAGTCACAGCACATCTGTCATTTTTATGTATTAATCAGACAGAACTGTCCTTATTGAGGAAAAAGTTTGGAGGATAAATGATTCGTCCCTTTAGAGAAAATAAAGACTCAGAAAGATCCAGAAATGGATTTTTAGCCATGAAGAAATTTTGATCCACGTTAGGCCTGTAGCTTCAAATACTGCATAATTTATAGCTCTGATAGAAATGTAGGAATTATACATAAAACATACATTTTACAAATTCACTTTGAAATATGACTGAAATGCTATGACAAAAAATATTTGAATCTGTGAGAATGTACTAATATGAAACTAGCAGAATGAAAGTGAAATAATATCCTCAGTTTTGTATTTATACACTGTAAAAATTACTTCAAGAGGTAACAAGAAATTTGAACTGCTTTTATTCAACTCTAATGAATACTCTGAATGAAACAGTGCAAAGTAAAGAAAGTATGTCAGATTAACAAAATCAATATTTATAATTCAAACCATAAAAACACTTCAAATCAACTTCTGCCCTGTTTGACTTTTACAGTGTATATAGTTCATATTTCAGCTCAGTTCAGTGATTCTGTAAGAAGAACTCAATATTTAAGATGATTTAGAACTGAACTAAACTGATTTAGAGTCTAAACTAAAACTTTCTTGACTTCATTAAATAAATGAAGCTTTTATCTTGAATGTTTGTTGATGGAAATCCATGATGAAATAACTCTGTAATCTGTAGTTGCTGTGATTTTACAGATGTAGAGAATCTTCACCATCATCACCAGATCTACAGGCTGGAGATCACATTCACTCACATTCTTCACCTTAAACTCTTTAGAAGACTCCAAGATGAAGATAAGATTAAGATTATGATCATATGTTAAAACAACCTTGTCAAACTGGGGAACAGGCCTTGTGTCTTAAACACACACTGTTTCTCATTTCTGTCTTTTCATCTTTCATTCTGAGACGCTGATGATGATGATGAGTTTATGTAGAGTGAACTTCTGGAATACTTACCCACTCCTACTGTACCCTCCTCTGTTGTGTCTCCATTGGTGACCTGACACAGATAATCTCCTTCATCTGACTCTCTACAGTCTCTGATCTGTAAGGAGACGTTTCCTCTCTGCAGCTCCTGGGTGAACAGACTCACTCTGCCCTCGTAGCCCCTCCCCTCTGTCACCTGTCTGTTCTTATAGAGACAAACACAGTCCGTCCCCTTAAACCACCTGATCTCCATGGCAACAGCACTGATTTCAGGAGTCAGGTGACAGGAGAGAGTGACCGCAGAGCCAAACTGTGTATCTGTATAACGGGGTCCAAAGAGTTTAAACTCATCTGTGTAGAAACACAAACACACACACACACACATATACACACACACACACACACACACATTAATAGTTGTGTCTTGTGTGTCTCCACAATAAAAATAAACTCTCTGATTGAATATTATTTAATGATGTTCACAGTAAAACCTTTTGTAGGTTCTGGAAGTTTAACTTACTGTTTCGTGCAGCCGCCATTTTTATCTCTTTATCTCCTCCTACAGATTCCCTCGAGCTACGAGGAGCAACAGCAGAAAACGCACCAGTAAAGTTTTCACTCCGTTACCAACAAAATAACCAGCGGCCGAACAGCTGTTAACAAACACAGAGAAACAGCGCTGCGACTAAACACAGCAGAGAACAGAAACACAGACAACAACGAGAACAGAACAAAAACAATAAAGAAGGAAGAAATCAGAAAAAGAAGACTGAATACGGACATAACGGTCCCCACAGCTTCCAGCGGACCCTCCCTACAGCTGGATGGCTGCGAAATACGATACATCCAAAAGCCAAGAACATTTTCAAAATAAAAGTTCTCAAGTTCTCGCAGAAACACTGGTGACAGACTTCACTTCAACAGATAACCAGGTAATGTGCAGCCTCCTTTACTTTACACGTCATCCTGCAGACTGACATGTAGTAATGTGTGAAACATTTCCTCTCATAAAGAAAAAGACAGATCAACGCATATGAAGATGCTGAACTGGGGCTGTTTGAGGGGCAGAGGCAAAAAAAAATAAAATAAATAAAAACAGCATCTACTGCACCACATGGGCCCTCATCAGCGTGCAAAAAGGTGTGATGCATCATGTCTGACTAAATAATCTTCATCCCTGATTAAGATTAACATTATGTCACATGTTAGGTGATCCAGATTACACAGAGAGAACCTTATAAACCTTACTTTTTATTTCACAAACACCTCCGAGTGAAAACATAGAGGGAACAGACACACACACACACACACACACACACACACACACACACACACACGAATGTGATAATGTCAATGAGAAAACTAGAATTTGTGAGCTTAATAGTCAGAAGTAGTCACTCGTAGAGTCAAGTCAAGAGGCTTTTATTGTCATTCCATCTATGTACAAGTACACAGTGGAGTGAAATTACGTTCCTCCAGGAACAACAAGGTTCAACAAGGAACAAAAGTACAAAGTGCGAATGTGCAGACATTGTAGAAACAATACAATAAATATGATAAATTAAACAGACATTAGACACAGTAAACAGACCGGACAGTACAGCACCGACACAGCACACATTCTGGACATGAGGTAGTGGAATAATTTTTAACATGTTGTGATCTGTGAGTTACGCAGTCAGATAACATACATAAACACAGCAGTTACTGAGGTAGTAAAACAGTGTAAGCACAGTATTAGCAGCAATTGTTCAGATGCAAGTAGAGCATCAAAAGAGGGGTGGGTGTGTGTGTGTGTGTGTGTGTGTTGGGGGTGGGGGGGTGGTTAAGTGATATTAAGTGGGGGGGGGGTGGCCACCTTGCACTCTTCGGAAGTCAACAACCATCTCCTTAGTTTTGCCTACATTCAGAGACAGGTTGTTGGTTCCTCACCAGTCCGTTAGCCGCTGCACCTCCTCTCTGTACGCTGACTCATCATTCTTGTTGATTAGACTCACCACAGTTGTGTCATCGGCAAACTTGATGATGTGATTTGAGCTGTGCTTTGCAGCACAGTCATGAGTCAGCAGGGTGAACAGCAGCGGACTGAGCACACAGCCCTGAGGGGCACCGGTGCTCAGTATGGTGGTGCTGGAGATGTTATTCCCTGTCCTGACTGACTGAGGTCTTTCAGTCAGGAAATCCAGGACCCAGTTACAAAGGGAGGCGTTCAGGCCCAGCAGGCTCACTTTTCCAATCAGTTGCTGAGGGATGATGGTGTTGAATGCTGAGTCTGAAGTCTATGAACAGCATTCTGACATAGGTGTCTTTATTGTCCAGGTGGGTGAAAGTAAGTTAATTAAAAAAAGCAATTCACACCAAACTTTAAGGTCATATTGGCATTTTGTGCAAATTACCCTCAAATAACTCTCTTAGGAAAGAATATTTACATTTCTGCTTGATTTCCAAATTGAGTCAACAGGTTAGCATAGAGTCAGCTAAGCACCTCTTCGGCTAGCTAGCTCCTTAACTAGGCATGTCTACAGCTGTCTGTAAAAGCACTTACAGTGTACATACATTAGTATTTAGTAATGCATCATGGGTAAAACTCAGTCTTTTCAACCTCAGTGATAGGTTGCTGTATTACGTCCCTCACACACTGTAGGAGAAAGTTAAGGTTACAGCTCAGACTGTATTAAAAGCCACCTCTGGCTTCAGAACATTCTAGATGAAGTTTGGCTAAAACTGAAAACTTTGGATGGAATAGATGTATGTTTACAACAATAGCAATTAGTATTTTACACTATGTTGGGTCATCAATGTGGAACCTGGAACAGTATATTCTTTATTAACATAAACATTTTTTCTCACCTACAAATCCTAGGCTTATTACATACTAAGGCGTATTATTCAGTAACTACAGGGACTCCAATGCAAACTGGTTGAATTATTCTTAGGTTATAGAAGCGTGTAATAAAATTTTGGGCCTTGCCTGCAAGACTTGACCTTTTAAGGGGTTAAATTAATTAAACATACATTAAGCTTAATTACAGGAGGTAGTGTTTTCTGATATCATGCAGCAAACGTCCAAGAGGACCATTTTTGTGCTTCTGGCCTAGCCATTAGGTCCACTCAGTTCTAGACAATTGTTCTTTCAAGAGCTTCTCTGTCTTATTGGCTCTCAATTGCCAAATTTGACTTTTGCGTTTTGCCCAAGCCCTTTCAATATTCTTCATGTGGCCTCCATGTATTGGGTCCACAAACGTCCTGTGGTTAACTGTGAAGTGACTGTAGGCAAGTGTTGACAGAGTCCTCCTGTATTCTCTCCACTCATCACTTAATATTGCTGTCCTAGATCTGGCTGGTTATTGTGGGAATAAGGTGTTATCTTGCAGTCTGCCATGTGGTTCATTGGCTGCTGACTTAATGTAACTCAATTATATGTGCTGATCCAGTACCACCACGAAGGCCTACACTGGCTACATGGGCACCTTTGTCATGATCCAGCTCAGTGGGGGACGTGGTGGTGGTGTGTTAGCGTGTGTTGTGCTGGTATGAATGACACAGCAATGCTATATTTTTCGACATTTAGATAATATTACTACTAGCATTGTGACAACTTTTAACAAGATCTTAGAATGTTATAATGTTACTAAGAAAACATGCTCCTACTCTTTAGAAAACCTTTAGAAAGCACTTTGACGATGCTAACTTTAAATATTTAAGCTAGAGTTACTGGCTACTCTATTTATGCAAGAGTAGCTAGAGGTTTGCTGGGACCATTAATAGTATTGAAATAAAGAGTGATTCCTGAGCAGACTTGGTGGTGGTAGTGTGTGTTGCACTGGTACAAGTGGATCAGACACAGCAGTGCTGCTGGAGTTTGTAAACACTGTGTCCACTCTATTAGACACTCCTACCTCATCAGTCCACCTTGTAGATGTAAAGTCAGACATGATAGCTCATCTGCTGCTGCAGTTTGTGTTGGTCATCCTCTAGTGCTTCATCAGTGGTCACAGCACGCTGACCACAGGATGCGCTGGATATTTTTGGTTGGTGGACTATTCTCAGTCCAGCAGTGACACTGAGGTGTTTAAAAACTCCAGCAGCACTGCTGTGTCTGATCCACTCAGATCGGCGCAACACACACTAACACACTACCACCACGACGTCAGTGTTACTGCAGTGCTGAGAATGATCCACCACCCCAATAGTACCTGCTCTGTGAGGATCCATGGTCCTGACCACTAAAGAACAGGGTAAAAGGGGGCTAACAAAGTATGCAGAAAAACAGATGGACAACGGTCTGTAATTGTAGAACTACAAAGTGCACCTATATAGTAAGTGGAGCTGATAAAATGGACAGTGAGCATAGAAACAAGGAGGTGGTCATAATGTTATGCCTGATCGGTGTATATAGAGCCATTTGAGGGTTTAAATTGTTCTTTGCCTGGTTAAATGGTTCTTCTCTATGATGTAAAATTGCTTCATTCTATGAAGAATATAGCTTTTCAAAGTTTCGAATCAGTCAGAACTTCCACCAGACAAGCCTTTTTATAGAACAATATATCCTACAACAATTCATGGTGTGGCTGCCTCCCCTCCTGTCGGCCCACTCTAAGCTTGAATGCAAGCTCAAAATAGTATGTTCTTGACTCCAAGCACAAGTGCTGAAACATGTCCAATTTTTCATTGTGGTTTTGTATGTGTGAACAATTTTTACACCCATTCACAATAAGTAGGCAGTAAAACCCAAACTGAACCCAAAAACAACAGACTAACATCAGCATGGAACATCATCTAGTTATTAATTATATGGTGTTCTAATAATCAGTTAGATTATCTAATAAAACTATAATCTGATTGGCTGACTTAAATTCAAGGCCTTTGTGCATATATCTCAGCACCCCAGGTGAAATTACATGATTTTCAAAGTAAAAATATTATACTTAAAGTTTTTTAAGTTAATATATTCTCTACAGAGAACACACTTCTGCAAACGTTACTGCACATTTTACACATTTTCCAATATGTTAAACTAATACCATTAGAAATTGTGCACCAAAACACAAAAAAGTTATTTTCACTTAAAATCACATAAAATCAACAAAATTAGTATTTTAAAAAGTAATTTGAGTAATTTGACCAGGATGTGTACTTTTGTGTAAGACTGTATGGCCTTACATTAATGCAGTTTATAAAAAAATGACATTTTTATAACTATACCTTCTTTTAGTGAACTACAGCATGGAAAAAGAATATTTTTCTTTTATTGATCTACTTTTATTTATTCATTTATTTACAACAACAATAATACACTTTAAATCAAACTAAGTCATAAAATTTTACAATTAATCACAGTGAGCATAATAAAAAAAATCTTGACATAGTATTTCATCATTTTGTTGGCATTCTTCATAAATTATTATAACCCCATTATTATAACTGAGTACAACGTAAAAAAAATAGGATGCAATGATGTGCAAATCATGTAAACCATATTTTTAAAGGAAAATACTACAAAGACAACATATCAAATGTTGAAACTGAGAATTTTTTTTTCTTTTTTGCAAAATATATGACCATTTTGAATTTTGACACCTGAATGATGGCTTCTTTTAACAATACTCTGTAAGCATTTGGGACCTGAGGAGACCAATAGCTGTAGTTTTGACAGTGAAATGTTTTCACATTCTTGTTTGATAGGGATTTCAGCTGCTCAACAGTTCTCCTTTGTCGTATTTTTCAATTCATAAGGCATCAAATGTTATCAGTGGGTGACAGGTCTGATCTGCAGGCAGGTCAGTTTAGCACCCAGACTTCTTTAATACAGATCAATGCTGTTGTAATGCATGCAGAATGTGGTTTGTCATTGTCTTGACGAAATAATCAAGGCCTTCCCTGAAAAAGGATGGCAGCATTTGTTGGCAAAACGTGTGTATTGTTCAGCATTAATGGTGCCTTCACAGATGTGCACGTCACCCATGCCATGTGCACTAATGCACCACTATACCATCATGAATACTGGCTTTTGAACTTTATGCTGATAACAAGCTAAGTGGTCTTTAGCCCGGAGGACACAGTGTTCATGAGTTCCAAAAAGAATTTCATTTGTTGATTCGTCAGACCACACTTTTCCACTTCCCCTTAGTCCATTTTAAATGAGCTTGGGCCCAGAGAAGGTGGCAGCATTCCTGGATCCTGTTCGTATATGCTTTCCTCTTTGCATTTAGAGTTTTAACTTGCATTTATGGATGCAGTGACAGAAGTATATCTGTGCCTATGCAGTGATTTCTACTACAGAATCATGTCTGTTCTTAATGCAGTGCTGCCTGAGGGCCCAAAGATCATGGCCAGAAAATAGTTTTTTGGCTTTGTCCATTGCATACAGAGATTTCTCCAGTTCTCTGAATCTTTTAATGATATTCTGTACTGTAGATGATGAAAAGCAAAAGTTCTTTGCTGTTTTACATTGAGAAACATTATTCTTGAATTGTTGCACTATTTGATCATGCAGTCTTTCACAGAGTGGTGAACCCCTCCTCATCTTTACTTCTGAAAGACTCTCTGAGATGCTTTTTTATACCCAATCATGTTACTGACCTGTTGCCAATTAACCACCAGGTGTTTTTTTTTAGCATTACACAACTTTACCAGCCTTCTATCGCGCCAAATTTTTTGGAACATGTTGTTGGCATCAAATTCAAAATGGGCATATATTTTTCAAAAAACAATAAAATTTCTCAGTTTCAACATTTGATATGTTCGCTTTGTACTATTTTTAATTAAATATAGGGTTTAAATGATTTGCACATCATTGCATTTTGTTTTTATTTATATTTTGGACAGTGTCCCAACTTTTTTGGAAATGGGGTTGTAAAATGAAGTGGAATAATTTACAAATGAATTAATACAATTTTATATTAACTTTAAAACATAATATTTTAGGGCTGTATTTTGTATTAAAACACAAATATTGAAAAATATCAAGACTGAAAATTATTTAAAAGACTGGCAGTTTAAAAAAAACAGCGTGATTTGAAAATATTATTATTTTCTATTATTATATTATTTTTTCAACAAAAAAAACTTGAACAATCCCTCTGGCATAATAACAATGATTTAATGTTCCCGTTTCTTCTTTTGGTGGGTTTACAAAAGTGTTAGCACATCCCCACCAACCTTGATCCTTTATAGAATGACATAGCAGAAGTCAGCGCAAGAGGATGATGGCTGAGTGAGGATGAAGAAAGCACAGAGGAAGTCGGTAATATTTTTGATTAATTTATTCATTTATTCAGTAATTCCATATCTGGCTGTTGGTTGTTACATAGTGACTCCGTTGGCCCAGCTAGTTACCATTAGTAACAGCAACCACTGAGACTTAGCTACAAGGCTGAAGTTAGCTACTTATACGCAGCTACTGATTTGCTTGGCTCCTTATTTGCAGCGTCATATTCGCTGGCAGAGTTGCCAGGTCCCATAAAAACCTTCAGCCCAAAGTGAGCCTAAACTCCGCCCACTAGAAGCTGAAACAGGTTCAAAATTAGACGTATTCAATTGCAAAGTCTGTAAATTGCATATATATACAATAGTGTGAAAAATTCTGAGGCACTCTGAGAAAATGATACGTAAATCTGTTTATCTGGGTTTATTTGTTCAAAAAGTATAATAAATACAATTTCACAAATAAACAATTCGTCTACCATTAAAAGTTCCCATCCAGTACCTAGACTGAATCGCAAATGTCTCTCTTCTCTATATAATGCACAACATAGGCCTTAAACCAATAGCTTCAACAGCTTTTGCTCCTAAACAGTGTATATTATGTCTAAAAAAGAGGAATTTGGCCCACATGCACACAATTCCCTGCTGAACATATACTGCACTATTTGTGTGAAGAAGCTAATATTTCATAGTTCACATAATGCTATATAAGGATTAAGGAGTCACCTGAGATCTCTACATTTTCTAATCCTTCATTAAATTCAATCAGGTGTGCGGCTTATGGAATTGAACAAATCTGTGTGATGACTGAAGGGCAGTGAGAAGTCAGGAATAAAAGCTGTGTTAATCCAACTGCATTTTTTAACCAATATATTAATAATTGGCAAAAACTATGGAGATAATTTTGTGCCAAAAGTTTCAAATATAATAATAAAATCCACAAACAAAATATTATGTATCAAAATGCCCCAAATATGTTGCAAATGAAAATAACAGTTAAATCAAATTTATTTTTACAGTAACATTACTACTCTTTTTGCTGATTTTGCTTTATTTTCTTCTGCCTGCTGATTTTACTAATTTACAGAGTGATTCAAAAAGATTCATCCGATTTATCTGATCATCCGAACGATTTATTTCACTTGTTAATCATGCAGTTACTTATAAATGGTTTAAGTGAGCATAAAGTTTATTATGTAATTTTACAAGTGCTCAATATGAACCTCCTCCAGCTGTACGGACAACATCAACACGGTAGTCAAATTCATCCCATACTCGATTAAGCATGTCGGGTGTCCCTGTACTCACGGCTCTTTCAATGCGATTTCGGAGATCATCCAGTGTTGTTGGAAGTGGTGGCACATAAACAGAGTCTTTGCAATGATGAGCAAAGATGTGCAAATCATTTAAACCCTATATTTAATTGAACATAGTACAAAGACAACATGTCACATGTTGAAACTGAGTAATTTTATTGTTTTTTGAAAAATATACGCACATTTTGAATTTGATGCCATCAACACGTTCCAAAAAATTTGGGACAGGGGCAGCAAAAGGCTATTAAAGTTGTGTAATGCTAAAGAAAACACCTGGAGGTCAATTGATAACAGGTCAGTAACATGACTGGGTATAGTTTATTTTGCTTCTGACTTTCAGCACTTTTTCACTTTTTCCTCTTCATCTTAGAAGAGGACGTTCTCCTGCACTTTCTATTGGTCAACTGATTTGGAGTGAAAGGTCTTCTGAACGCATAGCCACTCAGCATGAACCGTCCCAACATGGCAGAGCACGTCATACTGCGTGCTTCTATGAGTGCAGCGTTGTACTAGAATATCCCACATTAAGAGCAACGTCTGTCATTTTTCTTTTAAATGATTAAAGTAACACATGTTTATGGGTCCTGTGTCGACCCGTGTAAAGTGATAATTGTTATGTTGGGCACTCAGGAACAAAAATTAGTTGTTTATGAATGAATAGAGGTGTACCACATTTCCAGTTTGCAGATGCTAGCACTAGCTAGCCTATCAGTGTCCTCTAGGACTAACTAGGCTAGCCATGCTGGTAATGGAACTATGCTGCTTAAATATGTGAAAGCTTTAGCGCGAGTTCTGCCAGGGAGACTCCAATGCTACGTCACTCATTACTCTGACCAATCACAAGCTTCCCACCGTTTCGTTTCGTCCCACCGCCACCAGTTGGTCCCTGCCCAGTTGCCCAGGGGGTAGGCTCCGCCTCCTGCCATCCCTATGCCAGGATCTGCAGCCTCTACATATTTGAAGACTTGAGCCGAAGACAGGGACTTTAAAAAAACTGTTGTTTATCGAATTGTTAAATATTATTGAGATTATTATTTTTCTTCCTTCACGTTAGTCTCTGGATTATTTCTGGTAGAACTGAAGTTAGTTCACTGTATTATTACGAAGACAATGATTTTGAGCAGCAGCATTCTGTAAATGGGCGTGCTGAAATAGAAAGCTGGTTTCAGTGACTGACACAGAGGCATTCTGTGAGTACAAACACCAAAAGACTGACGTAACAGCCTTTATGACCCCCCAGGTCAGCTTTATTCCCTTAGTAGTGATCAAACATTACTGTCTATCAACTATGTCATGGCAGCAGTAATTTAGTAATCAGTGGTGTTTTCTACTCTTTACTGTGTTTATGTCAGTGCTACTATCTTATTTCCCTCTACCAATGATTTTCTGCCCCAATACACCTTATCAACTCATCAGTGGATGAGGTGTTTTAAAGTAAGGAACAGTTGAAACCATGCTAGACTGTAGGAGCAGGATTAAAAAACACTGGTTGCATTTACTGCAGCCCTGCACTGCGCTGATTTAATGTCATGCTGGACTTGGCCACCATATACTATTACTAATATTCTAGCAAAAAAACTGTAAAATAATTAAGTTCAGGAGCTTGATATGTTAACAGAAACAATGCGCTTGTGGTTCATAATTTATTCTTTAGATTTTCTGGCATCTTTCTGGCAACATGGTTACTTTGTTGTTCATTGTGTTCTTTGTGGAAAAACATGGGTATTTTGAGAACCTCGATTTTGTCTGCAACAAAAAAAGGCAAACATTGTGAGATTGGCCACTATTGTAAGCTAAGGCCACTAAGGGAATGCAGTATATATATATATACACAAAATAATAACTTTACAGGAGAAGGAAAAATCTACTTTACTTTTAATGTAAGTCAATGGAACCACACTTTTTTCCAAGTCATTTTGGGTCAAAAAATAAATAATAGAGATACGAGGTTTTCAATACTATATAAAAACCATTGAAGTAAACATATAAGAAAAGAAATATGCCTTGTAGTTACTGCTATATGTCGGTGCACCAACATTAAACCTCCTTTTACGTTTCTCTTTTGTTGCTGTTTGTATTTCCCAACGAGTTAATGTTTACTTGCATCTCTCTCCCCTTCTCTCTCTCTCTCTTCATGCACCCATTCTACGGGATAAGGCCAAGCCACATAAAAATGCAAGTGTAAATGCTCAGTTTCCAAAACGCTTACACTTTGATGAGCTCTGTGTTAGATGGGAAGACACCTGCAGGTGCTCTCACCACAATCTCTCTCTCTCTCTCTCTCTCTCTTTCTCTTGACTTTTAGAGTTTTAACCTGCCGATTTGATTCTTAAAGCTTTTGTCTTAGTTAAGCCTTTGTGAGTGCAGATATGTGTGTTTGTATGACTGTGTTAACCTGTTGAGATTATTTTCATCCATAATTTTAAAGATGTTTCCTTTTTTATATTTCTGGAATTTTAGAATCTATTCTACTTTTGAAATTCAATGTGTGGTCTTCTCTTTTTTGATTTTGCGGTATATCGCATACTATGCATTTTTCTCTTAGTCCTGCTGTTATAAATTACCTAACAGATCTCCACTAGAACAGCAGCATTGCTGACATGAACAGATTTGATCTCACAGAAAAATCTGAATCAGCGAGATGATCCTGATTGTTCCTGCATGAAGATACTCCACTGGAAGTTCTTGCAGTGTAGTATCAATGTCTCTCATAAAGAGCACATCAACATTTTCACACTGCTGAAATGCTTCACTCGTCATATAGGAACATTTTATGTGTTTATTTTTCTGTTTATCACACACGTTTACTATCTTAACTTGATTGTGTGATGTTTTATTCTGCCGTGTGAGACTCAATCACATTAAAAGTCACTCATATCAGCCACTCTGTGAACACAAGCTGAGCTGTGTGAAGAGTTTGGGGGGAGAGGATGATGAATGAAAATGGTTGTAATTCCTACACTGTTCACCTGATTTGGATGTAAATACCCTCAAATTAAAGATGAAAGTCTGCACTTTGAGATTATATTCATTTTTTTTTATTTAAACTCCAACATGCTGTGCCAGACAGCTTAAATAACAAAAACCTTTTTGTTAAATGACAAAAAAAAGTCCAAATACTTATGGACCTAACTGTACATAAAGAAAACCTGGAAATATGTATACAGTCTCACACTGTCCCATATCCCGTTATCTGAAGGTAAGGAGGACAAACTCGCTCATTAATACACTAATACAATAACACACTGTATAATCACAGTAAAACAATATACACTGATATTGCAGTGACACAGTAATATACTGTATAATTACACTAAAATGAGATACAATAAAACTGCAATAATACAGTTACATTCTGTATGATCACAGTAACTATCACTCCTTATGATGGACGTCTAATAAGATACCATGAGCCAGATGTTCTTTAATGTTATGTCAGTCCCAATAAGGAGACCAATAAATGTGACTGGATTTTTGCTTAACTAGATTACAGATGATACAGAAGTTCAATATGTAAATCTTTTAAAATCTTAGTTTACTGAATGCATAGGTAGATTATGTTGCAATGCTAACAGTTCCATCACTAGAACAATGAATGTTGTTCAAGTTTGAGGGCTCAAAGAGTTCCAGTGCCCTCGACAAATACACACACCCCTGGTAAACATGAGTAAAATGGGCCATAAAAACATTTTTATTTTATTATAAAATGTTTTGTGACAAATAAACCTCTAACTCTGACCTAGGAATTCAAAAGAATGTCCTAGAATACAGGTGAGGCTACAAAGTGGGTTAAAGAAGACGAAGCTTCTGAATAATTAGTAATGAACTAGTACTCAAATACTCGAATTATTTGATCCAGCTCTACTTAAAGTCAGTCAGTAACTGGAACACTGAGTGTACCTCAAAGGATCTGCTGCGTTAATCTGCTAAATAGTCCTCTGGCGTCCTCCTGATGATCATCTCCTCCTACTGTGTTTCCCTCTCTGTCTTCGTTTCCGTTTCTGTCTCGATTTCTGTCTCAGTGTTTCTAACTCTCGCTCCTTCTCCTCCATTTGATGATTAAATTCGTTCTGTTTCTTTGTCATGACTTCCCACATTTTCTGCTGGAGTTCAGGCAGGATGATCTTCATGAGGTTCCTCTCTGCCTCCATCTTGGCCTCTCTTTCATACGTCTCCCTGATCTCCTCCATCTCCTGTCTGTGTCTCTCCTCCATCTCTCTCCTTTCCTTTTCAGTCTCTTCTTTCAGTCTCTCCAGCTCCAACTGAACATCATTCCTTCGCTGAATCTCTCTTTCTAGCTGTCTCTTCAGCTCTAACTTTCTCTCCTCATCTCTTTCCTCTTTTAACTCTCTCTCTAGTTTAGTTATTCGCTCTTCATGCTGAGTTATTTGTTCATCACATTTAGCTTTAAATTCTTCAAACTTCATTGTAATCTCCTGTACACATCTCTCCAGTTTCTCTCTAGTTTCTCTTTCTTGTCTCTCTCTCATCTCCTCTCTTTCTCTCACAATTCTTTTCTCTATCTCTCTGATCTGAGATTCTGTCTCCAGGTAGATCTCACTGCTGTAGAATTTCTCTCTGTTTCCTTCCACCATCTTCTCTATGTTCTCCAGCAGCTCTGAGATTTGAGAACCATCTCCACTCTCCTTAATGCTGAGACAGTGAAACCTGTTCCCACATTTCTCTACAAGTCTCTGGACCTCCTGGTTTCCTGACTGGATAAACTCTTCAATGTTCTTCTCTTGGACTTCATCAGTAACAGTGAAAAGGATCATGGTGTTCCTCCAACATCTCTCTCCAAAAATCTCCTCCATTTTCTCCAGCATGCTTCTCTCCTCTCCTGTAGACTGCTTCACTGGTATGACTAGGAGGAAGGCGTGGGGTCCTGGGGAAGACAGACGGACACAGAGTCCCATGTCCTGTCTCAGCTCGTCCAGAGAGAGTCCAGGACAGAACCAGTCAGGAGTGTCCACCACAGTCACCTGCCTCCCAGCCACCTCCCCCTGTCTAGTCACACTCTGCTGCCTCACTGTAGATGCTCCAGCCTGGCTCCTCTCCTCTCTGCCCAGGATGGTGTTTCCTGCTGCTCCCTTCCCACATCCAGTCCTCCCCAGCAGCACCAGCCTGAGCTCTGCTATAGGAACTGACTCTGGAGAGGCTGAACTAGAGGATTCTCCACCCACTGTGAATCAACAACAGTGAGGAAAAAAATCAACAATATCCAATTTTATCATTGCATTCTTGTCATTGTGGTATCTGACAAATACTGATGATTCTTCATGACACCTTAATCAATCACTTGGTTAATGAATCTCTCCGCTCAGTATATAAAATACAGGAGCAGTTTCCTTTCAAAACATGTGTATATAAACATTTCTAATCCTTGAAAAATATTTTATGGAATTCCAGAGCAAATATTTTACATTTTAACAATCAGCATCAAATTTGTATCAGAAACTTATCAGCATTTTCTTCAACTCTTCATTTTTTGCTACTGAATTATTTGGATCACAAATCACTCACTCGTTGGAGAATTCCAGTCTTTGCTGTTTCTCCTCCTGGCTGGAGCTGCTGAGTCTGGATCTGTTCTCTCCTGCAGCTGCTTGTTTCTCTCCTCTAGAAGTCTGTCTTTCTCCTCAACCTGCTTGTCTCTTTCCATTAGCTGTGTGTTTCTCTCACTTAGAAGTCTCTCCTTCTCTTCAAGCTGTTTGTCTTTTTCACTCACTTCAGTTTTCTGTTGTTCCAGTAGGATCATCATCTCCTGTAGTTTGCTGCTCTTGTCCTGCAGTTCCTTTCTCAGAGTCTCCAGCTGCTTTTTACTGCTTTCCTCCTCTTTCACTGTGATCTCCAGTAGAGTCTCTTTCTCTCTCAGCAGTTTGATCTGATTCTCCAGTTGTGAGTCTTTATCTTTAAGCTGTATTTGAGTCTCTTTGGTCATTTGTTCCAGTTTTTCTTTTGTCTCTGTGAGAAGTGTTTCTTTCTCTTCCAGCATCTTGTCCTTCATCTGAAGTGTCTCTGTGATTTTTGTAAGGTATTTTTCTTTCTCTTGAATTTGTTTGTCCTTCTCTATCAGCTGTGCAATTTTATGCATTATAATTCTCCCTTTGACTTTAAAATTTTGGCTTCTTCTGATAACTCACTAAGAAACATTAACATTCGAGATCCATCAGAGCAGCACATTCATTCACATATGTGTTAATCATATGTCCTCATTGACGACTTCATAGTAATCAAATGTGTAAACATTAGGGGTCCAACGGCTCAGAAACTTACACCGAACCCGCTATACAAACGTCATGGTTCCGCCCTGCCAGCCAATGAGAATGTGACTTGCAGGGGATTTAAAAACAGTGGTTTTATTTAAAGAAATAGGCCTCTATTATAAGAAGTAGGCCTCTATTATAAGAAACAGAAATGAACTATGATAATATATTACATAACGTTCTATAATTTATCATTATTTACAAAATATAACAATCTTTTTTTGGAATTATTATGTGGGCCATTGTATTAATTAATACTATCAATAATCTCTGTACTGTTATCAGCCTAATATCAATGATTATTTTGGAGCTTCCAAATGTGTGCTGGATAAGAGGTTACAGCTGTACTTTCTGTAAATATTACACATTATACCTATTTTATCGTCTTGCAATTGTGTGCGTCATGTGACTATCTTTGTCCAATCATGATCGAGTGCTCATGCCGGTGGGAAGAGTTTGGGTAGTTTAATTAGCTCAAGAGTATTTTTTTTGTGTTCCAATTTGTTGAATTAAAGTTAGGTTTATATGTATGGATTCACTGAAACTTTGGCCACTGAAAATCTTCAGTTAAAAATGGACAAAGATGGCTTTCGGTATTGCCGGAAAGATCACAAATAAGTGAAATGCTAATGAAAATGAGTAACAGTGATTAAAAATGCTGTTTGTACCTTTCAGTGCAAACATATTCAGAAAGCCAGAAGAGCAGCAGTGTGAAAATGTTTTATGGTTTACTGTAATAATTTTAATAATTTTAGATAGCAAACTGTTTATTTATTGCTAACTTTTTTCAGCTTTCGGTTTTCGTCCAGTCCTGTCCTGAATTTCCGTTTCAGTTTTGTCCAAGAATGTTCATTTCAGTGCGTCACTATTCATGAGTATATTTTCCAGGATTCTTTGTTTGTAATACTTTGTTTGTATTTTTAGCAACTTTGAATAATTATGTTTTAAATTTGAGCCAATCAGATGCTTTAAAGCAGACCCGAGACATAAATGACACAAAAAGACTGAAAGGAGATCCACAAAGTCCAAACCCATCACATCCTTTACAATCTGTGTTTACCAGAACAGAATGATGACAGCCAGTCTCTAAAACTGTAGTAGAGTCATTTATATCAAAACCAGGGAATTACAGAAAATATGAGATGTGATAGTTTGATAATTCTGCTCTTTATGATTAAAGCTTTTCATTACTATAACAATACAGAGGTTTTTGAGAAACATGCTCACATTAAAATGTAAACTGTCACTGGGTTTGTTTGGGTCTAATATACCTTATTATTTACTCACCGGTCAGCAAAACAGATTCCTCCATTTTTGCTTTCTCTTCTTCTGTCCATTCTCTGTTACTCTGCAGAAGCGAATTAAACAGCGTGAAGGTTTCATGTATGATGTCATACTGTATGTCATATGAACATCAATCTATCCTTGTTGATGTGTCAGGTCTTGCGTGGCTGTTAGGGGTCTCATTTTTTCTATATATGTAAATCATTTTTTTGATGGTCTTTGACTTTGGCACGTTATTGTACCTTGTTGCTCACTTAATACCAGATAAAAAGTTGCTAGGCAACACACAGCAATAAAAGGGGGTCAAGATCATCAGCAACATTATACTGCCTTTAAGAAAAAGCACCTTAATATCCATTGATTGTACATTTTAAAAATCTCTTGTTTACAATGTAATTGCGTTTATTTATTAGTGTACTCACCTTCTGGACGAAGAAAAAACCCTGTAGAGGAGAAACAGGTTAGTGAACAAATTTCAGGTTTAAGGAATACTAATAAGATGACATTTCTGTTTTCATAATTCCCAACTCTGGCATTTTTGTAGAAAAAGTAAAAACACAATTTACTTGCTGAAATGACTTGGTCTTTCTTGTAGGATCAATGCATCATGATCCAAACACTGATGAGTCATGTTATCTAAATAATATGAAGCAGGAAAAGCCATTTATCCATATTTACTGATATGATAAGGACAGAACATTAGTTGGATGCATCATTTCTTCTGTACTACTTAGTTATGCATCCCCTTCCTTTAACGACAGTGCCAGTTCAGTCAGAGAAGAACTGCAAAATGTCTCTTGAGATCCTTCCTGTCCATTTTAGTCCACTCTTCCTCTACCTTTGTGCTTCATGTACAAGCAGAACACAACATTGATATTCCCACATTCCAGGATAAGACTGTACTGTGTCTGTATGTGGCTGGTTCAACAGACATGAAGGAACACTGTCTGACTGACCAGCAAAATCATCAGATCGTAAGCTCCCAATTGGGAACAGTGGGTGAAATACTGCAATAGGCTCAAAAACTCTGAAATGTGCACCCAGTTTGTGGAAAAGTTGGCAAGAATGGACAGAAACTACCTTAAGAGACTGGTATAATCACTCATCAACCCCTATTTCTTTCATTTGTTTTTTTCTGTATTACAATGCTAATTGTTTATTGGCAGCGACATGACATAATTGTTTGCATAATTATTGCCTGACTGGCTGTAGGATTTGGGCTCTTAGTAGCTATAGATCTGTAGGGTTATTTTATTTTATTCTTATTTTATACGATTAAACTGTCAAAAGACCACAGAATTTGTATTTACCATCAGTCAAATAAGAGAGGCTGCTTTTACCCAAAAGGGGCGGGGCATTACACCAGGGCAAAGTACCTGGATGTGCTGGTCTCATCTATTTTTTCAGTGCAGTGGAATTATGTACTAGGGGTGCAACGATTAACTGACTTTCTGTTTACCTTGAGTTCTCCGCTAACGTTTTCAACCGCTCGCAAACAGTTTCAGGAGGTAGTTCTCCATGAACATACAGGGCAGCTGGACGAAGGGTTACTGTTGAAATGCAATGTTTACACAAAATCGCTCAAATTTAACCGTTCAAAGTTCGCCGTTCGCCACTGCTTGCCGAATCTGAACACACCTCATGTTTATGGCTGGAGTGAGTGTTGCTCATAGATAAACATACATAGATGCCGCATTGGATTCAGCCAGACACGTCAACATCGCTGCAGGATTTCACTATCAAAATAGTCGTTTATTGCAGCCCTATTATGCACAGGAGCATTGTGGGAAGGAAGGAGATTGATGGAAGTCAAAAACACTGCCTCTTGTGATCAGAGACTTTGTTCATCACATGAACATTACAATATAAAACTTGATTTTGAGTGACTGACTTAAAGTTGAACATTTAAAACGTGAAAAGTGTGTCACAGACTCGTGTCTGACAGTGCACACCCAGCGCTCTGCTTCCCCTGCTTCCTTAAACTTAACATTAGCATTAGCTTAGAATCCTTGTATTGCCCTAGCATTAGCATAGCTTCTAATGTTTTTCTTCCTGTCTAGCCATAGCTTAGCCTTCAGGTTAGCATTCAGCGTAAGTGTTAGCACTGTCTTAACTTTATTCCTTTGCCTTGCTTTTCCCACTGATCTTCTCCTTTTCACTCCATATGACCATTAGCCATTAGCATAACATAGCCTAACTTAGCCCAGCATTGCTGTGCTTTGTTTCTGTCTAGGTCAATATAAATCAGTAGTTGAAATAAGTTGAAATGAGTTATTTACTTACTGCTGACAAAGGACCTGTGTAAAACACAAGAACAGGGCTCAATGTTACTCTATAAGAAAAAAAAAATCATTTACAATTTGAAAATTTAGGCAACAGTCTTTTTAACTCTTTATCTCCTGATCAGAATCTCCTTTTCTCATCTGTACTGTAGTTCTTCATCCTTCACTACTGAACTGTCACTCAATGCTTTCAGTACAACTCCATGAAGATGTTCAGCTAAACAGTTAAAGTGTAAACCTACAGCAGAAACTCAACCCTTATAGAAACGATTCTATTTAAGAAACATTAAATACTTCACTGAGTGTTTGTTCTCTCTTAACAGTCGGTCCTGTGATCCTCCATCAACAACAGCAGCTCATATGTGTGATTTATTCTTGTTCTGGAGGAAAAGCCAGTTACAGAAACACAAAGATACAAAACCCCCACAGTCACTTGAGAGATGTGAAAGTGTGTGAATAAACAGCTCTTGGGCTTCTATTGTGTAGAAATGTCTTCACCTGTATGAACTAAATGTGTGGGGTTTAGGTGAGTGTTTACAGATGTACACAGATGTTGGTCACAGTAGTTCAGTCTGATCTACATCAGCACCCATGCAGCTCTAATAGACTGTAGATAGATGTAGAATGTTTACAAGAGCACAACTAAAGGTTATTGATCACATTTATCTTGTGTTTATGTAGGTTTATGTGGTTAAGCCTATAATTTGTTGTGACAGTGAGTTGGCAGCCTATAGCATCACTATAGCATCATAGTATTTAAGCAGATTGTGTACTGTATGTGGTAAGTGAATGACGTTTCAATCTGTTTCTCGAGTTGCTATTTTTTCTACTGAAATGCTCCATCTGTCCTTCACTCCACATTAACATAATTTATCCTCTGTATGTTTTACCTCCTTTATCTGAACACAACACCATTCTGAACATCTGTGTTTCTTATTTCTGTCTCTTCATCTTTCAGTCTGAGACGCTGATGATAATGAGTTTATGTAGAGTGAACTTCTGGAATACTTACCCCACATTCCCACTGTAATCCCCTCTGTTGTGTCTCCATTGGTGACCTGACACAGATAATCTCCTTCATCTGACTCTGTACAGTCTCTGATCTGTAAGGAGACGTTTCCTCTCTGCAGCTCCTGAGAGAACAGACTCACTCTGCCCTCGTAGCCCCTCCCCTCTGTCACCTGCCTGTTCTTATAGAGACAAACACAGTCCATCCCCTTAAACCACCTGATCTCCATGGCAACAGCACTGATTTCAGGACACAGGTGACAGGAGAGAGTGACCGCAGAGTCAGAGTGATATTTTTCATCATCACCGGGTCCATTGAGTTTAACTCAACTGTGTAGGAAAAGAATAGATACACTAGGTTTACCTCCTGTATCTGCTGAATAAAGATTAGCTCTCTGATGGAACACAACAAAACAAATTGTAGGTTAGAATAAAGTATTAATGATTATTTTTAAGCAAGTTTAACTTACTGTTTCTTGCAGCCGCCATTTTTATCTCTACAGAGAGAGAGAGAGAGAGAGAGAGAGAGACTCATACTGTTCCAAAACGTCTACAGCTACATGTGCAAAAACATACAGAAATCAATTCACAAGAAACACTATGTAAATTCTACAGTGTATGATGTTAATTATGGTTTAAACATGTTAAATATGTTTGCATTGAGTTATGATTATCATGATGCTAACTGCTCTCACCCTCTCTGTTCTTCATACAGTCATATCGCTGCTGGTGGTGAAATATGTCCACATTTTATATCAGTTCATATCAGGTTTTTGTCTATAACAGCAGATCCATAATAATAAGACCGAGTTTAAACTCTCCACTAATCTCACACACGACTCTCCACTTCAGCGTCCAGAGCGGAAGAAACAGCGACTACTTACACTTTCATCTTCATTCAGTCGCTGCATTTGAGTGCCACTCTGGGTTTCCAGATTGGTTCAAGGATTTCCAGCTAAACAACTTTTCCAAATCCTCTCAAAATAATATTAATAAAAACAGTCAGTTGAAATCACGAGTTTCAGAAAATCACATAAGAATGAACCTAAGAATGAATTAAAAGCATAAACTCATTGAAGGCCCTCCTAAAGCAGCTCTGTGTTTATTCAGTCTGAGATGATCATGGGAACACCAAAAGCGTCATGACTGAGCACTCGTGTGACTGCAGCTTTAAAAGGTGCACCATTGTCTATCAGGCTCTTCTTCAGTGCTAGAATTACTCTAAAATCCACATGCAGCTGATGGTCCACATTAAAATGAATTTACTCCTTCTGGAAGTTCAGTTCAGAGGATCCTCCCAGAGTCACCTCGTGTATACAAATGTCTGTAAACATTAATAATTCATATTCTGTCCATGTGTCAATTATATTAATAATATGATAGCATAACTTCCTCCTACAGGGACAGAGAGACAGAGAGAGAGAGAGTATACAGTATACATGTACAGCAGTGAAATGATCCTCCACTTGTTCAGATGGTGTATAATCTAAAGCTTCATCATTATTACAGCTCTGCAGTCCTTCATCTTCACCAAACACACATTTTAAATGGATTTAATATCTGATTTTGATACAGACACTTTCAGCAGGAATATTCAGAGAGAGAGACTCACTCACACCTTCATCATCATCATGAAGGAGGTTCTTCATCAGGCAGCCGTGTTCTTCACACAGTCTTTTGGGGAGAAGAGCATTAATGAGTGTTAAACACAGCTCAGCTAACATCACTACTGTTATCACTCTTATCAACACTTTCAGACTCACAATAAAGCTCTGAAATATTTTGTTGATGTTCAGCAAAGTGATAGAAGTAAATGTGGAATCAAAAGCAGAGCATCAGTGAATATTACACTGTAGTTACTGATAACATTATAAAAGCTCTTTCAGTGTCTTATCAGTGTTTGTTTCTAATGCAGAGCACTGCTGACACTAATGTAGGAACATTTTCATTCACTTTTCCAGTAACGTCTACAGGCCTTCAGAACACTGTCTATTTCTTGTGATATAAAATCTTTACACTTCTATTAAACTGAGAGTTGTTCTACACTGTAAGACTGAAGAAAAAGCTCTTTATGAATGAGGTTTTGTATTAAACTACATCTGTTCTCGGACCACAAGAGGGCAGCAGCATCTAAATGCAATGAACCTGCTTTCATTTCTTTACTCCTCTTAAACTGAGAGCTTTTATGGTTTTAATGGCTGTTTTTCCTCCATTTTCTTTTCTGTTTGTTCACCACAATCAATCAGCTCAGTAGTTTCCATGTTATTTAGTCATGTTTTGTTAAATGGAGCAATAAAGTCTCTCTGCCGCTACAAACCACAGAGAAACTTAATCATATACAATAACTGTCAGCTATAGATGCTGCCTCAGAGACCTATTTGTCACTTTATTTAGATTTTCGCACTTATAAAATCATAATAATAACTATTTAACACATTTTAAAAGTCTAAAAGCAACTGTCACCTCAAACATTTAGATGCAAATAAATTATAATTATTAACTTCTTTTACAAACAAAATGTCTTATAATTTCAGTAGATGCTGTAGAGAAATGCAAACAGATAATAATTTACTTACGTGCATAAAGCAGAATATTAAACTGTTTTTACTGGAATAGACTTTTCATTACAGTCTCTAAGAGCTGCATAGCTGCTCTTTCCATCACATAGACTGAGAGTCTCACAACAATGATGGAGTAAAACTTCTTACAGTGACAGAACAGCATTAAACAGAGCTTCAAGATAAACAGCTCCTCAGTGCAAATACCAAATACATAGAACAGAACAAAAAGCTCCTTCAACAGTTTTCAACAGGATTTCAACCTCCTTACATGATTTACACTCTCAGCTCTTTAGTTACTGATGTCGAGTGGACACTGCAGTGGACATACTGATGATGTAAAAGAACTCTCTTCTATCTAGACATCATTGAAATGATGGGACACAGTGAAGGTGTGGAAGTGAGCTGGTTGTAAACTGAATGTGAGGTGTGTGATGGACTCTCAGTGTGGGGTGTGTTGGAGCAGCTGAGGGAAACTGATAGAGCTGCAGGCTGTAGCTGCAGTAACAGATGGATGAGCTGAACTGGAATAAGATTTTATAAGAGTATTTTGAATACATATTCAGAACACAGTTAGAAAACATCTTGATAAGGCACATGGAAAAACTGCTTTTGTCATTTTTACTTATTTTACATTCTTTCTTGCTGTTACTGTTTGGCAGTTTTCTTCGTTGCTTTTTTTACTCTTAATGTGTTTCATAATCATTTATAACTTGAATTAACTTAAATCTCAACATTTCTCTCCAACTTCAATCCACTCTCTTATTCTTTATTCAGTATATTCAGAAAAAGTGGGACAGTACTAAAAATAAACTATCAAAATTTAATTTTGACAACAGCTACATAATGTCAAACACTTAGTGTCTCACTTTTGCTAAATTCTTTGTACAAAAGCATTACAATTTAATTAATACTATAAATAATTCAGATGCTTAATTTCTATATTCTGAATAGTTTTCCACTACATCCCAACCTGTCTGCAGATATAAGGATCCAGCATAACTTGATAAATGAAAAAGATCAGCACACACAGTACAATCTGCTGTCACTCTACAGGCTGAGCGGGTTTTTATGAGTTCAGTGACTGAAATATGAAATAAACACATCATGATGAGGATGGAGATTCATGATTTTTAGTTATAATGATGAATAACAGTACACACAGAGTTCAAACACACACATACACACACACACCACAGCACAGCACATCATTAGTCTAGTAGTGTCCAGTCTTCACTGTTAAGGGCCAATGTGGCTGCAGCTCTTCATTACAAACAAGCAGAAGCTCCTGATCTCAGTCAGGAATGAAAACCTGCAGCCACACCAGCCCTTTGCAGAGAAGACTCGACGCTCCACCACTTTGGTGCATTTTTAGTCATCTGTGATGATTTTATTTGTATTGTTTCATTATTATTTTCTTATAATAATAATAATAATAATAAATGCTTATTAGGAAAAGTAATTTGTACACACAAGGTAATTTCTTAACATTCACAAAAAAAGGTAAAAACATTATATCTACAGTGGACATTGCAAAGCATATTTAAAACACATTCAGCACTTGCTCTCCTCTCTACCACACTACACTCTACTCTTCACTCTGATGGCTGACTAATAATCACGTGATCAGGCTGCCAGAAACTGAGCAGAACTACATCTGAAAGTAACTAAAGCTAAATAAGTTTGTAAACTGTACTAATAATCAAATACAGATTAAAAAATAAGAAATGAAGGCTGAGCAGACCAATATTAAGAAACCAGCAGTTTTCAGTGTGACTTGACATCAACACTTCATCAAATACAACTGTTGTGGCACACAGCCTTAATGTCACTGCCTTTGAGGTAGGTTTAGATATTTTTATAAACAGACGTTTTAAAATGTACAATATTTTTGACAGACTAATTTGATAATGTATATATGTTAATGTATATATGATGCTGTAAAATATGTATGATAAAATGATAATCAACAATGAATTAGAAGTTTTCAATTTTGATAATTTCACAGAGAACCTGTTTAGTGATAAAAAAATAGGGATAAAAACTCTAAAAAGCTTATTCTAAATATGGATGCAAAGGTGTCTTGGGGTCTGCACTGTATGGATTTTTTTTTTAAACATGTGCCCAAATGGGTGTTAAAATTTTAATTATTTCATCTGTTTTTACTGCTATGAGGGTTAATGCAATAATATGTTCAAATGTGGTTGCTGCACTGCTGCACTGCCATTAAAAGCTAAATATAACAATTTAAATTTCTTAATTGAAATATTTTAATTAAAAAAAGATTTAAACAAATGAAATGTTTCAATATAAATTTGAAATGTGTTTAGAGTCTCTCCCTGCTGAAAGAAAATTCAGTCATTCTGACCTCACTTTTCCATCGGCTGCTACTTTTAATCAAATTAGTGCATCTGCTATGACAAAGTCGGTCAGGAGCTCTTACTGATCTAACCGAGTGATTATCTCTTTGTTTCCTTCCACCATCTTCTCTATCTTCTCCAGCAGCTCTGAGATTTGAGAACCATCTCCACTCTCCTTAATGCTGAGACAGTGAAACCTGTTCCCACATTTCTCTACAAGTCTCTGGACCTCCTGGTTTCCTGACTGGATAAACTCTTCAATGTTCTTCTGTTGGACTTCATCAGTAACAGTGAAAAGGATCATGGTGTTCCTCCAACATCTCTCTCCAAAAATCTCCTCCATTTTCTCCAGCATGCCTCTCTCCTCTCCTGTAGACTGCTTCACTGGTATGACTAGGAGGAAGGCGTGGGGTTCTGGGGCAGATAGACGGACACAGAGTCCCACGTCCTGTCTCAGCTCCTCCAGAGAGAGTCCAGGACAGAACTAGTCAGGAGTGTCCACCACAGTCACCTGCCTCCCAGCCACCTCCCCCTGTCTGCTCTCACTCTGCTGCCTCACTGTAGACGCTCCAGCCTGGCTCCTCTACTCTCTGTCCAGGATGGTGTTTCCTGCTGTTCTCTTCCCACATCCAGTCCTCCCCAGCAGCACCAGCCTGAGCTCTGCTACAGGAACTGACTCTGGAGAGGCTGAACTAGAGGATTCTCCACTCACTGTGAATCAACAAGAACAAGGGATTTAATTTCTTACTGTATGCAGAATATATATATATTGTAGACAGTACATATTATGAAATTCATATACAGATTATACTGTTGCTGTTATCGCCAAATTCTTACAAAGCTGCAAATTACATTTAAATTTCCATTTTTACGTTTAAATTCATACTTTTTAAAGCACAAATGCATTGTAACGTAACAGCTAGTGTGAGTGTTTCATAGCAATGTATGTTGTAACTAGAGATGAAACGATATTAAAATTTCATATCACGATTATCATGACCAGAATTATCACGATTATCGATATTATCGCGATACTGTTCAAAAGCGTTGAAAAGTAAAATAAATAAATAAATAAATACTGATACACAAACTGAAATTCATTTCACCATTACTATTATTATTATTATTACTGTTGTAAATTATTATCATTATTACTGCTGTAATTATTATTATTATTATTATTATTATTAATTACAATAATTACACTGCGTGTTAATGATGATCGTGCTTGTTTGAAAAGTAGCGCACTACGTAGGGGACATTGAGTGATTTGAGACAGTTTCTCTTCTCAGAAAGTAAACACTGCACGCGAGAAAGGGGAGCTGTGCAGATTGAACCTCTGCAGCGTCTCGTTCCAGAACTTGTGTGACTGTTAACTCAGAGCTCATTTTGGAGACTCTGCTCCACAGAAATGTGTGTTAAAAGCTTTAGTTTCGATTCACAGTTGATTCACCGATGACGCTAAAAGCTTCATTTTATATTATTAACGAACCATAAGCATAAGTTAAACCACACAAACCGTTAACCTTGCATTCTCTAAAAAGTAGCAGGTGGTGGTCACGAAGATGACTCCTAAGGTTTGATGTGTTGCCCCCTTTCGCCGCTATTTTCTTTCGGCCTGTTCTGCAGACAGGGTGGTCATCTGCAGACAGGGTGGTCATCTTCAATTAACTTTCCTTCTGCATCCTTATAAAACCCAAAACATGACCAAACGTCAGACTTGGTCTTCATAGAAGGCTGAAATATCTCCGAATCTCTGTCACTACATTCCGCCATGTTCTCTCTTCTCTCCCTCTCACCCCCCCCTACACACACACACACACACACACACACACACACACACACACACACACACACACACACACACAGAGAGAGAGAGCTGCGTCTGAGAGATGATTCTGCCTTTGTTTGACTCTGTAAAGCGAGTTTTTCACACCGCGGTAATCGACCGCGGTTTTAACGATACTTTAAAGTTCAAACGGTACTACTAACCGTCATTAATTTTACCGCTGTTCACCGTGAAACCGGTAACCGTTTCATCTCTAGTTGTAACTTTATGTAACTTTAGTATTTACTTACAGGATGGAGGTAAAATCTCTTTGCTGTTTCTCCTCCTGGCTGGAGCTGCTGAGTCTGGATCTGTTCTCTCCTGCAGCTGCTTGTTTCTCTCCTCTAGAAGTCTGTCTTTCTCCTCAACCTGCTTGTCTCTTTCCATTAGCTGTGTGTTTCTCTCACTTAGAAGTCTCTCCTTCTCTTCAAGCTGTTTGTCTTTTTCACTCACTTTCAGTTTTCTGTTGTTCCAGTAGGATCATCATCTCCTGTTGGTCAACAGTCTCTAAATGTTCATTTTTCTTCTAACTCACTAAGAAGTCGGTCTTCTCTTCCGGCGTCTAGTCTTTCATCTGAAGAGTCTCTGCATTTTTTGTCAGAAGTTTTTCTTTCTCATGTACTTGCTTGTCTTCTTCCATCATTTCTGCATCTCTCCCCATTAGAAGAAACTCTCTCTCTTTAAGAGGTTTCAGTTTCAGTTCTGATTACTCTGTAAGAAACACATCAATTAATTAATGTGTTAATTGCAGCTAATGTGGTGAAGAATATATCTGACTTGATAAATTGTGTGTCTGTAAGTCTGAAGGAGATTTATTTTTGAAAAACAGATTTTTTTAACATTTGTGCTTTCATGTTTTTTCTTTCTTTATAACTTCATTAACTATCATTAACTCTGATGTGAGCAAAGCTGACAACAGTAGAATATGTTTTAGTTAAAGCTATGTACAGTTATTCTTCTCTCTTATAGTATTCTTCATTTTAATATCAAACAGCAATTAGACACATCGCATCCTAAATAATTCAGATTATTTTAACTGCCTCTAAAGTATCTATCATCTCATTAAACATATTTACAATATTTGCATTTTTAAGCCCTTAGTGCCCTTCAAGTTCTTCCCCAGTGCATTCTAAGCAAAAACTCAGTGCGCACTGCTTTAGTTTGCGAGCAAGTTAGAGCAGGATTTTATAACAGGAGTAAAACTGACAACAAATTAACAGTTCTGGTAAAATATGGTAATAAGAGGGGGAGTACAGTGATCAGCAACATAACACTGATATTAAGCAAAATGAGATTTTATCCACTCATATCTTTTTTCATAAGAAAATGATGTTTATTAATTAGTGTATCACTTGACAGACACACAAATACAGTTTGCCCTGGAAAAGTGAACCATTTTCACAAATGACATGCTGAACATGCTGAATATAAACTAGACCAGATCTCTGTATGTATGGAGCTGAACAGCAGTGCTAAAACTGAGCAACCATGTCTAAACATTTCGTGAGCTGCAGCTTGCAGCGTCCTGTATATTATTGAAATGATTCTGAACTGTACGCTACTTTCTGTTTAATTTAAGTGGTTGACTGGTCACAGGATCAAAAATATTCCCCTGATAATGATGGTCGGTCACAAACCATGACGATATATATTTGCAGAAAAAAGCCAAATAAATGAGTATAATGATATAAGCAAGTCTCTGCTGCACTAAAGGTCAGGAGCAGGTTCACTAACGCTCCTCACTGTGAGGCAGAGAGACTTTACAAACAGCAGTAAACACACTAAATACATTCACTCACACCCATGAGTGCAGGGTCATAACTAGGGTCACATTTTTAGTGAGGTCCGTTTTGCTGAAAGTGACCTGCATCACACAGTAACGTTACCTGCACTTCACTCACTCAAACACTCAAAGGACACGAAAAGGAGAAGAAAAAACAACAGAAAAAACATGTCTGGTTCAACGCTCAGGAACACAGAGACCCTAAACTAATCGGCCGCTTCACTCAAATGAGCAAACTGAAAACAGATACCTTTTTCCGTTGGTTTCTTAACGGCAAAACTTCCAAAACTCCCCCGGCCGTTAATGGCAGTGCAGCTGCTGCACTGGCTAAGTTACGCAGCATAACAGTGTCTGTTTAGAAACCCTTTTAAAGCTTAAGCACAAACACTTTCTCAGCAAAGCAACAGTTTCAGCGATGATTATCGACTAAACAGTCAGTGCAGTCTTTGTTTACCTTGTAAGCTCCAACACTTAGAGAAATCTTCTGCTGCGCCACCTCTGCTCTCCCCGCAGCGCCCCCCTCCCCCTCTCCCTTGTTTACTTCATGTGCCTCATGTGATCCCTTCGACAGGAGAGCGACACTTTTTTTAAACAGCAGAGGGCGCCCGCGAGCGAGTCCTCAATGAATGGGAGTAAATGGAGCTCAACGGCTAAAAACGAAAAGTTAAAATAGTTTTTATCCACTTGCCCAGAACTTCCCTTTAAGTTTAGAAAGAGGAACGTATTACAATACAAAGTAAAGAAAACCTACCTATATATTTTCGTTTTTCTACAGCAAACGTGTCTCTGATTCAACTGCTTTTTCAAAATAGTGCCAGAGAACCTGTAGAGAGGAGAATTACCACTCTGTAATGTCTTCTGGGTTTCTCAAACACTAGAGGGCGCCAAAATGCGTTAATAAGGAGCATTTGAGCAAAATCATAGTTTATAAATACTTAAGCTTTTTTTACATAAAACAATACATTAATTTCCTGAACACTGAATAGCATAAACATTCTAACACAGCTGTTATATTTTAAGAGCTTTTAAATCAATCAGCACTCACTAGCAGTAATGCAGTTCTGCTGCCCAAAACCTGTTTGCTGTAGAAAAAAGGAAATATGTAGGGTTTTTTTTTTGTTGTTGCTTTTTTAGTGAAATACATTCTTCTACTTTCTAAAATTAAAGGAAAGTTCTGGGCAAGTCATTTATGATTTTTGATATAACGAGGGAAAAAGGAAGAGAACAGGCTCCTCATAAACCGGCTCTGATAGTGCAGCATACTGGGAAGTTTTTTTTTGTTGGTTTTGAGATAACTGTGTGGTTACTACTTATGATTAATTTATTTACAAAGCACATTTCATCCCTCAGTTTAACATGTTTTTACCAAAATACACAGATCATATTGTAATGTGTGGGGTTCTCAGAAAAAATAAAACTGTGTTAAAATCTGCTTGATGGTGAAACTGTTTTTAGCGTTAGTTTTGAACAACATTGTTTGTAATCAAGCAGAAGCACACCTGATTCTACTGTTTATCCAGCTTGTCTCAGTTGTTACACACCTGATTAGCTTTAAAAGGCTGGCTCCTGCTTTGTAAAATGAAATCCTGCAACACTGTGTGAGAAAAGTCTAACTTTTTTATGAAGTGACATTTACTGAATTAACTAAAGCTTTAGCTGGAAAGTGTGTTTTGGTGAAGTATTGATGTGATCATGTGTAAATATATAAACACTTAAATGTTTTATCTGTTTCTTCCAGTTACACGTTACTGTTTGTGCTGAAAGGAAGTGAGTTTGTGTGAGTCTGAACATGTACAAGTGACAAACTGTCAGCAGGATCAGAGATTCACCTGCTCAGGTGGCACATATACAGACCTCCAGCACAGCACTGTGTGAGAGGTAAGGGAACATACAGGATTCAGTGACGTAAGACTGTCACTGTGAGAGCCTTTTAAGTTTACTTTTAGTTTGCAGTCTGACTTTAACAGGTTTTTAGACAAATTAGTTTAGAGGAAATACACAATTTTTGCATCTTTTAAAGAGCCAAAAGACAGAGATGCTGTGATTGTCCTCTGCTGTCCTGCTACTAAATACCTATTAAGGTATTTAATAGTTGATTTTTAAAATAACATTATATAAATAATATTTTTAATCATGTAATATAATTTCAGTAAAGCATGTTCCTGAAACTGAGTCCTGTAAACACATTTTTGCAGCTATATGTTTCATTCCAGCACAGCAGGAGCTCAAATATTGAACTGTGTAACGACTGAGACCAACTGATTTTACTCGGAGAACCAGGAGTGCTACAGTTTGTTTGGAATGAAAACCTGCAGCCACATCAGGACATTGTGGATAAGACTGAACAGCTCTGTTTTATAGCAAAGCTGAAAGTCAGAGCAGTTTGGAAAACGTTACTGCACGTTCACTGGTGCACCTGCACTCCATTTACACACTCTACTCTCCGAGGTTCTTTCAACAAGTTGACTTTTTATCACCTTTCCTTATAAGTCTATTTTTTTCCTAGGGATGATAAATTCTGGATAACTTTTTTAAACGTTTCTATTTCTTTTCCAATTGTTTTTCTAAAATGTCAAAATTTGGTTTGAAACACACACACACACACACACACACACACACACACACACACACACACACACACTACTATATTAACCACTAATATGAGATTGCAGCATATTTGTGCTAAGATAATGGCAGTGAAAATATTTTGGCTTAAAACATACAAACATGTTTATACTAAATAATAATTAATTAATATATCAATGTTTTTTCAGTCCTAGAAACAATTAAGCCTTCTCTGAAGCCCTGAGCCCTGCTTGACGTATTATTAAGTACTAATTTCTAAGTTTTTGCTTAACTGGTTAATGGTAGCTATTTTATAACTTTTTTTCTTCTTATTCACAAACTGACCAGTCACTGTTAAACACATATAAACAAAATTACTTTTAAATAGCATTGGTTTTCAGAGACTAATGCATTGTTTTCTGGACAAAAACGCAGTTTATATAAGTAATCACAACGTAATACTTTATATGTTAATTTTATAAAGCGGTAAATGACTTAGTTACATAATTAAATTCTAAATGTGGCAAATTTGAAAATAGGCTACTTTTAAAACAACTCGCTTTATCAATGTCTTTATTTAAAATATCACAAAACTAAACTTAATTGTGTAATTAACTAACACAGTATCTACAGCATAAGCAAATCCTGAGCCCACAGAACACTAATGTTAATACAGACAGACATTTACTATACGGGAAATTATAACTGTAAAAGTCTAAACTAGACGATGTACAGAACATGATCGTAAACTGATAACAGAATAAAATGCAAGAAGTTCCTAAGACTTCCCCTCTTCAGTGTATAAATGATAAAGCCCCAGAAATGAAGAGCTGTGCTGCAGTACACTAGATGGCAGCAAAGAGGACAACAAATTGTCCCGTAGGCGGGTCTCGTAGTGGGAGCGCCTTGTAGTACTGAAGAAGTTCAGTTTTATTTTTCATTACAGGGACAGTTTTTTCTTTCTTTTAAAATATCTCAGTAAAATATCTCAGCAATAATAAAGTGATGATGATTAAACAGAAAGAGAAAGGACTATTAACTGTTATGGAAAGTCAACAAATGATCATTATACAGAAATCCGTGTTGAAAATAATGTGATTTATCAATGCAGGCAGGGCAGGTTAGCACTTCTTTCTCTTCTGCTTTAACTGCATAGAAAACATTTAGTGATGAACTAAAGGAAATAATCCATTTAGACTTTAATTACAGAGTTCAATGTGGGAATATCTGTAAATATCTGGCAGCTCTTTCTCAACTCAGTCCATCTGAACGAGGCCATTTATTGACTTTCTAAGCTGAATAACAATAAGAGGCAGAAATCTGTTCTCATTACTGATGTTGAGTGGACACTGCAGTGGACATACTGATGATGTAAAAGATCTCTCTTCTATCTAGACATCATTGAAATGATGGGATACAGTGAAGGTGTGGAAGTGAGCTGGTTGTAAACTGAATGTGAGGTTTATGACGGACATTCTTTTTGCTGTTACTGGTTGTCAGTTTTCTTCACTTATTTTTATAATTTAATTTAGATTATTTTAAGTTCTTAAAAATTATTTTCCTACTTCAGTTCACTGCTGCTCATACACACACTCCCCTGAGCCCACTTTACCCAGTATATTCTGCAACAGTAAAACAAAAAAATCCACAAACACTTTTGCTGAACTCACTGTATTAGAACATCACAATTAAATTAATACTATAAACAATTCAGCATATCTTTCACATTTGACTATAGAGTGAGTAGCTGTGATTTTCATCATCAAGTAACATCAACAAGTCCAGTACAACACTGATGCTCAGCTTATCACTCATGTCCACAACTAAGGAGACTGTTCAGTTCAATCTTCCCACAAAAGAGCTCAGAAACACTTTGATAAATCAACGTGATGATCTTATTTATCTGTCTACTCAGGCTTTAGTAGGAACTTTAGGGTTTGTAAAGAAGCTGTTTGCTGAGTTCCTCTTTAGACTCTGTCTAATCAGCATGTCTGATATACACCATGCACTGATTTTAATATTTAATATAGTTAATAAACAAGCATTTATAGTTTAAAGGCTGTGTGTTTTCATTTTAATTTACTGGGTAAGTTTTCTAAAGTGTCCTAAAATATAAAAGTAACTGTATTCTGAACACTGCCTTCCCAAAATGAAGCATGGACTGAATACAGATGCTTAATTTCTGTATTCTGAATAGTTTTCTGCTGCATCCCAACCCTGTTTGCAGATATAAGGATCCAGCATAACTGGAATAATGAAAGAAATCAGCACACACAGTACCATCTGCTGTCACTCGCTACAGGCTGAGTTTTTATGAGAAAATAAAACTGAAATGAAATATAACTCTGAACCCAAAGAAGTTGGCACAGTAGGTAAAACGCAAATAAGAATATAAAGCAATGATTTATAAACCTACATTTACTTCTGTTTCAACAAAAATAGTACAAAGACAGGATATTTAATGTTTTATCTTATCAATTTAGTTTTTTGTAAATTTATGCTCATTCTAAAATTGATACCTGCAACACCTTCCAAAAAAGTCGGGACAGGTGCAGTTTAAGACTAGGAACATTGTGGAAGGTTCAAAAAACACCTTAATCAGGTAATACAATTGTGCTTTATACTTATACTTTGAAAAACCATTGTTCATTGCTTCATCCACAAATGCAATTTAAAGCTGTAACGTGCACAGAGTAAGTCATGTATCAACAACATCTATAAATGTTACCAACTTCTCTGGGCTCAAGCTCACCTGAAATGGACTGATACACAGTGAAAACAGGCATTGTGGACTGATGAGTCAACCTTACAGATTATTTACGGAATGATGGATGATGTGTTCTCTGGGCCAAAGAGGTAAAGGACCATCCAGATTGTTATCAGTATAAAGTTTGAAATTCAGTGTCTGTCATGGTACAGGGGGATATTAGTGGGTAAACTGCACATCTGTGAAGGCACAATTAATGCTGAACACATTTTGGAGCAGCACATGCTGCCTTCTAGATGATGTCTTTTTTCAGAGAAGTCCATGCTTATTTCAACATAACATATCAAGCCACATTCTGCACATCACAACAGCATGGCTGTGTAATAACAGACTGCGGCTGCCTGCAGTCCAGAACTGTCTTCCATTGAAAATGTGTCTTACTAAGCTCACACTGTTGCATAGCTGAAGACTTGTATAACAGACGAATGGCAAAAAAAATTCCACTTTCTGGATCAGTTTGTATCTTCAGTCTAAGTTTGTTGCAATGTATTGCAGGTATAAACTTTGGAATGAGCATATATTTACAATAAACAATAAAGTTCAAAATGTAAAACATCAGTATTGTGTTTTGCACTTTAATACAGGTTAAACATGGTTTCTGTGGAGATTGTGTGGCTGCAAGCTTATTTTTATCCACCTGTTAGCAATGAGTGCGGCTGAAACACCTGAACTCAATAGTAAGGAGGGGTGTCCACCAGAGGTGGGAACAAGTCACTAAGTTGCAAGTAACAAGTAAATCTCAAGTCTTCACACTCAAGTCCTGAGTCAAGTCCCAAGCCAAGATAGTCAAGTCTTGATTCAAGTCCTGAGTCAGTACAGGCAGGTCTCTAGTTGAGTGGCAAGTCAATAGTCCTAACCAGTCTGCATTCTTCAGCTAATTTAAGGTCATAACACTGAAATAATGGCAACAGTTCTATATCCTTTAAATGACAGCAAGCCAGCAGTGTATGTCTGGAAAAAAAATTAAACTAACTCAGCCAACTAAAAGCAACCACTAGCTGAAATTAAATTGAGATGAGAACAGAAACAAAGTTTACAGAAAGACAGAAAATTATGGTGAATGTATGAAGCCAAAGTTGACTTTTTTTGCCAGCAGCTTCATATTCAAATTTGTTGTTCTACCTTAAATGGTGTGCAGCAGTCACATTTTGGTGCCTCACTGCTGCACCATTTAAGGTGGAATGACAAATTCATATATGAAGCTGGCGAAAAAAAAGTCAACTTTAGCCTCTTGGTGAATATTGTGCTTGTTTTACCTGCAGACGCTATTAAAGTAAGTTGAGTACACAACTCTGGTTATCTAAAAACTTTTGGCTACATAGTTTATCTACAGTGTAGATTATAAATCTTTAATAATCGTTCAGCACTCCTGCTCTCCTCTCTGTCACTCCAGGCTCTCTCTCCTCTTCTCTGTGTGATTCTCCCTGAACAGTTGATGTCTAATTATCTCATTCTGCTTTCCACGCTGCACTTTGATCAAACTGAACAAGCTCAGCATCCTAAGAGCTGATCCTGAATCAGTGATTAAAGGCAGTAAGTGAAGCAGTCTGATCTCTGATCTCTTTGTTCTTCCCTCCACACAGTGATCTGTGAAAAGAAGAACTGAAGATATCTTATTCACCTTTATTTTTTCTGTGATGCTGAGCCTTTAAGTTATCTAGTTAGATTTTTTTTTCAGTCTAAAGCTTTTCTCCTCACTCAAATCATCAAATCCAACTGTATGTTGTGATTTCACTGCTGACATCACAAACTTTTCTGTCAGGGAAAAATCCTTCACCTCTACCGTCTTACCAAATGTCTCATTGATGAAAGAGAGAAAGAATATAAATCTGCTCTCTCTCTCTCTCTCTTTCTCTCTCTCTCTCTCTCTCTCTCTCTCTCTCTCTCTAAAGCAGAAATGCCCACATTCCCTCTCTAACTAGCTCGGCTGCTTCCATTGGGGTCTCGCTCTGTCTGTCTCCCTGCACACACTTCCACCTCCTCTTTCTCTAATTCTAATCCTGTCCCCTCTTCACTAGCCTTCCTGGAAACTCTGACTCAGGTATGGTTTCTTCAGCTCCTTTAACTTCCTCAGCCCTTGTCTCCTCATCTTGATGCATCTTTTTTTATACAGGACTTCTTTTCTCATTGTGTGACAACTTTAAACTTTGAAGCAAAGTATTTGTAAGTATTTTGATCAGCTATCATACCCGTTTTCTTTAGTGATTCTGTAACTTAGGTTTTGGTCTCGTTGTAGAGAGTGGTCGCCGTGTCAGTAAAATAACTTTGAGATGCTGTATCTCAGCTCCAAAGTGGGCAACATAGCGCAAAAGCCCTGGTTCTCAATGACTGAGTACGGACGCAAATCCTTGGCAATAAAAGTTGCGATAGAATTTGTAGTTCGCTTTGTCCTTTCTGAGTTTGGTGGAAGCTTTGACATCTTGGTCCTCTGGTTGGCAGCAACTACAACCGGGCGGAAAATGGGTGGAAACATGTAATATGGTTTCCCCCTCAACTCCATAGAAGCCAAAGTGCTTCCATACGCTATCTCAAGGGTCGGCAACCTGCGGCTCTTTTACTGGCCTGTTGCGGCTCCACATCAGAATTAGATTTCTAGGTAAAAATAAAATAATCCTCCTTTGCAGTAAAATAAAGCTCTGCTGATAGTTCAAACACAGTTTTAACAATAAATTATCTTAAACACTGGAATTATTGTAGCCTATAACTGCTAGTTCACCTAGCTAAGGAAAAGGCTAAGAGAGAGATTTAAGACGAACATCGCTAATTTTGAGACAAATAGACTTATTTGCATTTATAAGCACCCCAGCTGGATTCCTGATATGTTTATTCGGCAACGTCAAACACTAAAAACTGAAGTCAGTTTCTCGTCCTCCAGCTTCTTGTTTGAATTTTCCTGTTCCACCTTAAATGGTGCAGCAGTTACGTTCTCGTGCCGCAGGCACCATTTAACCTGGAACAGGGAAATTCGAACAAGAAACTGGAGAATGAGAAATTGACTTCCCTCATAAAAAGTCAAACACAGACATTTTACAAGAAACTGTTCTACTTTTGTGGAAAAGTTTCCTGCTGGTGATGCAAGAAAAGCAGCTATAGCTGAGCTAAAGCGTAAAGCAGAGCAAAGTAAATCTGTGTTTTTGTTTGTATTATATTTTTAGCCTACACTAGTACATTAGCACGTACTGAGACACATATACAGCCAAGATGGTAAAATGGGCTCAAAATGTGCACAAAATGTGGCTCCAAGGTGATGATTTTTGTTGAAAGGACAAAATGACTCTAATTAACATTTGGGTTACAACCCCTGCACTAGCTTTTAATGTAGTTATCAATTACGTGCGGAGTGTTTTCATGTCAAAACCGATCTAAAGAAAAAGTTTGACAGGTCCGCACCATCTAAGGCAGGTCTGAAAGTGGAGCCTATACCAGCAGTCATTGGGTGGAAGGCAGGAAACACCCTGGCAGGTCCTTAATGGAACACTGCATGGTAACAGAGGCTTGTGCAGGTTCTCAGGGCCCCAGTGCCAAAACAGTTGTTTAGACCCCACCATACAAAATTACTTTCAGTTAATAAAAATGACAGTGTAATTTGCATTTTTGTTTGATATTGTTATGTCTCAAATGAGTTTAATGCTTAAGGCACATCACTCCACCCCCTATCATTTAATGTAATTGGTTTGCTATGTGACACAAATACAAATAAATACAAATCCAGTAAATGCAGTGTGTTGTTTGTCAGTGAAGTTACTGTAATCCTGATAGCAAACTTCCCAAACCTGGAAAGCTGCGTTCAACATCTACATCAGGATTAAACAGCAGCACTTTAGAAATCCTCACTTTTGTTATCGGAGCATCAGCAGAGATACAGAGAGAGAAACTTCACTTACACAAACTCAAAACTCCACTCTCACTCAGGCGCTTCACTGACTGCTCTTCATTCAAGAAAATTAACACAGCTTCATTCAGAGATAGAGAGAGAGAGATGAATAACTGCTCTCACCTTCGCTGTTCTTCATACAGTCATATCGCTGCTGGTGGTGAAATATGTCCACATTTTAAATCAGTTCATATCAGGTTTTTGTCTATAACAGCAGAATAATAAGACCAAGTTTAAACTCTCCACTAATCTCACACACGACTCTCCACTTCAGCGTCCAGAGCGGAAACCACAAATACTTTCAGTTTCCCCTCAATCTGTTCTCTGACCACAAGAGGGCAGCCGCATCTCATTGGAATGAACCTGCTTTCATTCCTTTACTCCTCTTAAACTGAGAGCTTTTATGGCTTTAATGGATGTTTTTTCTTCTTTTTCATTTCTGTTCACTTTTTCTCTTTAGTACAAACCTCAATTACAAACAGAACACCTTTAGTACTTTGTGCTGTAGAGAAATGCAGACAGACACAATAACAGACTGATGTGCACAAAGCAGAATACTGTATACACTGTTATTGATTTGTATAAAACAGAATAGTGTCAATCTGGATGCAGCAGTGAAAGAGAAGTGCTGATTCAGTGAGAATTAAACTAACATACCAACAACAGACTGAGCTCTGAGTCTCCTTCTGCATTTCTGCTGCTGGACTGCAGTGACCACCTTAAAGACTGCACTGAAGAGTCTCAGTTCAGAGATTCATCATCGGCTGCTAAACATTATAGAATATCTCACTCTACTGAGAGCAACACACTCAAACATTTTCAATAATCTCATCACTTCTCATGTCGAAGGAATGTTTGTGAAATGCACTTTCCAATCAGCTGGATACTATGTTGTCATTTTTTTTCTGATTTTTTTTTCATGCATGACTATAACTTTGTCTCTAATTTTCTTACAGTGTGCTTTGGTCCTCATTTGTACCATTGTCCTTCAGATTCATAGTCATTCTTGAATTAAGGGGGTCTTTTATCCAGAAAAGGTGAAATCTTGTAATAATTCACAGGTAAAGACCAACTGTCTTCATGAGATCAGTATCTTTCATCTCTGTAAACTTCCACAGCACAGGGGATGAATACTTATGAAAACAGCATTTTTCAGTCATTTTTCCCACAGAGTATTTTCTTACATAAAACCAGTATCACCTTAAATTAATACATTTTGAGCATCAAGGGTACACAGATGTGTCCTGCGATGGACTAGCAACCTGTCTAGGGTTTTTCCTGCCTTCTGCCCAGTGACCGCTGGGATAGGGTCCAGCATCCCCCGTGGCCCAGGAGAATAAGTGGCTTAGATAGTGATATTCTACTGACTGCTACCTCACTGTACTGACTTCCACTGCACTCTACTCACTACTACCACACTATACTGACTACTACTACACTCTACTGAGTACTACCACACTATACTGCCTGCTACCACACTTTACCCAACCCACAAGAACCAAAACAAAAACACAAGCACATGGCTAAAGAGCACATGGCCACAATACAAGAAAACAGGGAGACAGGGACAGAGGAGACCGTGACAATATGTTCATATTGTTAATTCCTCACCATTCCCATGTATAATATGAATCAGTACCTCATGTGCAATACTCCATGTGAAATTGGGGTAAAATATTCTTACAAGATTTTTTTGTTTTTTTTTATTTATAATTGTTTATATTGTTATTTTTGTGAAGGATAGTTTATATTTTTTATCTTACTTTTTTACCTTAAGTATTATATATTGTCTATATAGTATCGAGTCACAAACTGTAAACCTTGTTAAGTAATTAACAAGGTTAATTACTTGCTTGTTTACTCTCTTCTTGTTCCTTCTTTTCTTGGGTGCCTTGCTATCCCTTTGCTGCTGTAGCATGGTGAATTTCCCTGTTGTGGGACTAATGAAGGATTATCTTATTTTAACTTATCTTATGAAGATGTATTTTAAATAATTTTCCCAGAACATCATTCTGGGAACAAAAACAAAAACTTCCTGCTGAAAACATGAAAAGATCATGTGTGTAATATCCTCAGAACATTTTTAGAACAAAAAAATTCTAGCTGGGTGACTATTACCACACCCTACTAACCTCTACTACACTTTGTTGACTACTACCACACTCTACCAGTTACTACCACACTCTACTGACTTCTACCACACTGTAAGAAATACTAACTTCTACTACACCCTGCTGATTCTACACCCTGTGGGTGAAGCAGGCTAAACGATGACAGCTTAATGTCATAATAATTTTAATTTTGAGACATTCAGGGGGTCAAACACTCTTTCAATAGTTTCAAAATGTAGTGTCCACTCCACAGTTTATACAGTCCATGAAGAAGCTCCAAAAAACTAATTTTGAAAATTTATAATAGTTTATTTAACATTTACAAAAAAATCACCCATTCAGCCTTTATCAGTTTAGCACCACCCCCAGCACCCACTGAGCCTCCATTCATTCCTGTTCATTTACACTGAAGTGATGTGTAGTGTTGTTACTGCAGAGTCTGTAGCAACTTATTAGAGTTAAAACAGTTCAACATTGTGCTGTTCCTCACTGTGGATTATATTAGCCTTCAAAAGGGTCCACACATCTTAAAGGAGTGGATGAAGATTTTTCCCAGACTGCCTGTGGATTTCAGTCCAAATTTAACAGATTCGTCAACATTCCAGCCCAGATTGCTTTCTGAATAAGACACACTACAGGGCAGCCAATCAAAACACTTACATATATCAGTAACATAAAAACTTCTAAGAGATAACAAGAGGTTGGAAAATGATCATACAAAAAGTTCACTGCTTTTGTGACAGTTACTGTCAGACATATATTTCTTGCATTTACATTAACTTACATTTCACTGAAATACAATTCCAGACACCCTGTCTCACAGCCCACAGCTACAACTGAGCATTTCTGTAAGAACAAACTTCATAATAAACAAACTGCATAAAATTCCCATGACTGCAGTTGGTTTCTGTCTTACTGCTATACACTGAAGACATGTAAACAATGTTCATGATCATGACAACTGAACACAAAACAGAACATTTTAGCTCTGATCACATTATACGAATGTACTAGCTGTGCTAACTGCATTTTTATTTTTATCCTTGAGGCTGTAATGTTCAATACAACACAGCAACTCTTACTAGTTAGTAGATCTAGAGGTAAAAAGAGTTACTGGCTTCAGCAGTGTTTGTGTGTTCGCTGATCGTTTTGAGTAACAGGTAAATATGTTATGCATCTGTGGCTCAAGGAAAAGTTTGGCAAAAAATCAAATTTCTACGATTTTCTACAAACCCCAAATGCAGTCACTCAGCCAAGTGACATTTGGTTGCCAAGTTTTGCTTTAGTTTAGAATTTCAGCTGCTAGGCTAACAGTGCTAACACTGAAAGTATACTGTATAATCACCGTAATAATCTGTTTCCACAAATACAAGCAAAAATCTTCATACACTCGCTTCAAATCACATCAATAAGATCCTAAATCCATTTAGGGAAAAAAAAAACGGTAAAGTGTCATCAACACACCTTATTTACACATTTAAGCTAAAAGCGGAGCTACACTTATAGCATTCAGTAGCGTCTTAGTCAGAGCGACTTTTTGATCATTTCACAGAGGAAGGCATGTTAGATGTCTTTACCAACGACTCTTATTGCTATAGAGTGAGCTGTTGGGTCGGCAGGCGATTGAACCCCACTGAGGTGTTACTCACTACACTACACCAACCATCATCTGCATAGCGTCCTGCTTTCCATACTACTGCACCTTCAAGCTCGGAGAGGTTAGAGTGCAGGGCCGTGCTGTAAAATGATAGCACGGGAATATCTAAGCGTTGCTTACAGCCAAAGAGCTAGAAGTTGCATATCGAATAACAAAAAAAAACTACCAAAATTAGAAGTTCCATTTTGCCAAAACAGAACAAAGAAATCTAGGCTGGTGGTCTGGGACATTACCACCAATTGTCTTACTTATGTAGACACAAACAAACGGATCCACAAACTAGCAAGAGAGATGTTCAGTAAAGTCACTGTGTAATATCTCAGTGTGTGGGGGTGGTAAAGTCTCCAGTGGGATATTCAAAAATCTACAACAGCACCAGCAACATTTTATGGATGATAACTCAAAGAAGTGAATCCACACTGCAAAAAATATCTTAGCAGGTGTATTTATCTTGAAGCTAGTCAATATAGATAATTTCTCATTATGGGATTGTTGTAAACTTAATGTAAGATTATTTAACTTATTTCTAGATATTTTTAACTAGTTTTAGTGATTTTATTAAGTCAAGTTATTTCACTATATTGACAGATAATGTTGCGTGTTTCAAATGTTTTTCTTACAAAATTTCTTACAAGAATTATATGCCAACAGAGATCATTTGAATTGACTAAAAAGAAAAATAAAGATTTGCAGTGCAAGGTAAGTACTGTTCTTTTTTTCCATCTTCTTTGTGCTCATTGTCATGCCATTTGTATCTAAAGTTGGCTGAAGTTGGCTTCCTATTCTTCAGGGTGGTAGCAGTTTCTCATTAAACACAAGAAATCAGTTAAACATCTTTGCCATAAAATCATCTATTAATACGTGATGTTAGTATTTTTACAACCATCCCAGCTTCTTATTCAAAGTTTCCGTTCTACCTTAAATGGTGCTGCTGTAATATTCTGTGTATATTCAGGTTCAAACATATACGGTTGAGGCACATTTGTGCAAACACCGTACTTAAATTTGTAATGAGACACTGAAATGATTTACTGACTCTCTTACTTTCTACATTACTCTTTAGTGTGTCTGTGTTGTGATTTCTCACTTTGTCTTTGGTCATCTGAAGGTCCACTAAGCCCTGCTGGGTCCAGCCTCCAGTTCGTCCACTAAGAAACACTGTTTCTTTTTAAGAACTTCATAGAATTCTTCTTTTACAGCTTTTCCTCCTGAGTCAAGAACTCTGTACAAGATCCTCATTTGTTTCTGAGATGGTGTTGCAGTTTGTATGTTGCTGTACATTTCAGCAGTGATCATGTTTTTACTGTGCAAATAGTCCACGATCTCCATCACTGAGGAAACTCTCTGAATGAGCTCTATTCTGTGTTCATCCACAAATGCAGCTCCTGTAATAAAGATTAAAGTAATATTAAAATTATCACTAAAGCGTTATTTTTAAAGGAAACCAGTGTTCAATTTAAAGTGTCTACCACAGAGCTTTAGCATAAAAACAATTATATCACCATAACACTGTCCTGCAAAAGAACAAATACAGTGTATTCTGCTATTCAAATATGTTAAAACAATATACGAAGGATATTTAACTTAGAACTGTTAATGAAAAGTTGCACTGAATATTCCTAACTGAGAAAACATGAGCCCCAGTCTTACTGATTGGACTGTTATACGCAAAATTTTAGCCATTAGAATTACATGGCGACATGACTTTCATTTTGTAATTTTAAGATTTAATCATAGACTGAGTGACTCAAAGCAGGGATTCATAACCACAACAGTTTGAATTTTTTTAGATTAGCACAACAAAAACCTGTCATTGCACAAGCAACCACCCCATGAGCCGTCCTTATTTATTACAAGTTTAAGTCTTGATTCAGATGGGCAACTTCACAGTCGTGCATTAAATAGGAACATCATACCTGCTTCCGTTGTAAGAGGGCTTGTCTTTGTAGTATTACCTGAAATATCAAGACAGAAACAAACCCCTGGTGAACACCTGAGATACTATGACTTCAAAGAACTGTACATGAACACCTCCAAACGCTGTTTTATCTGTTGTACATGCAGCAAGAGACCGAGTACTAAAGGCATTGCCAAGGGGTGGCCAGAGGGGGCCAGTACCACCCTAGAATGAGGCAGAGTCACCCTCCTGGCTGGAAATTGAAGGATGGTGTATCCTTGAAGATCTTCAGTGTCCTACAGTCCTTTACGCATAGCAAGTGACGAGATGCTGCAGCACAGAAGTTTGTAATGAAATGTAATGAAGTTTAAATTTTAATTTAATGTTTTTAACAAAGGATTTAAATTTGTTGCATCGTTTACGTTAGTAAGCTGTGAGGTTTCAGCCTGTTCAGATTGTCTCAAATGTGTGTGAGTAAACACAGAGGAGGTGCCTTCCAATACCAGTGCAAGGAAGGTCCCTCCAACTTTGACTGCATGAAACATAGCCATAGAGTGAGAAATCCTCCCTTCTTTCAAATACCAGACAGAAAATAGCCAGAAATTGTCAATAAGACATTTATTAAGCATTAAAAGCTTGTTGCTTTACTAAACACTATAAATATATGCTTGACGCCCGTCTGTGTAGCTGGTCATGGTTGCTCTGCTTTAGCTCACCAGGTTTTTTAGTTGTTAGAAGGATCTGATGAGGTTCCCACACCTCCATGTCATCTTCATCTAAAAGACTCACTGTAACCTCCTCAGCCTGAAGGAACACCACAAACGTGGGGTGATAGTTTGGGCCACAGTCACACTTAAATTTGGCAACCTAGAAAAACAGCAAGATAAAATGTCCGTAAAATGTAAACATTATAGATTTTTCTACTTTCAGGGTGATCACACAGGCTGTACTTTACCTTTGGTTCAGAAACATAGGGGTCACAGAGTGGTCTGTATCTTCTTCCAGGGAGGAGTTCACATGTGGAGCTGGTCTCAAAGTATCTGCTACCCATATGCTTTCCCTCCACCTTTGGTCACAGGAAAGAAAAGTAAGAGATGTGTGATTATATGAGCCAGTTATGAAACTCATCAATAAAAAGATCAAAGCGCAGCCATTGCTATTTTGCACTTTTGCCTCATTGCAAATGCATTTATGAGACTTTTCCTCTCAAAGCACACAATATTTGAACTTGTCCACTAGAAATATACTTTCTTGAAGAGCAATAACTGGTCTTGCGACATAAACTAAATCAAACTTTCGTAAAAAAAAATCATTATTTTGAAACTAAAAGTGAAGGTTTTAATATAACAAGTCAAAATATGGTCAAACAAACACACTTTTTTTTTCTCCTACCCAGCATAAAGGAGCTTCCATTCAAAAATTATATGAGCAAAATGGGCTTATATTACACTGGTTATGAATATGTTATGAGGTTGCTCTTGTTCATTTGCTTGCAAATGCTGAGTTGGTCACCCACTAAGTTGACCTCTCTCGCGAGTGCAAACTGGTCTGTAGACCACTAGCAATTATTGGTAATTAAAGACTGTTTTAGTAAATCTGCTCCTAGTTTTAAAGAGGGCTGCTGGGTAATGCTGTGGTCTTCATGAAGACAACGTTAGAACAAAGTGACACTAACACCTTACCTCTTTAACCGGAACATTCTCTGGCAGTAAATGAATGTGTAGTTTTTTCCTCTTTTGCTCGTCCATCGTTTCTTTATAGAAGAGCAGGACTTGGGCGTTTATGGGACTGGGATATAAAATCATTTTCTTTAGAAGGCCGAAGAGGGAAAGGTCTTGGATGTTAATAATAACATGTGTTTTCGTCACGTTTAGTGGCTGTATGATCTCTGTATTTTCACCAGTAAAATGTGCCACCACAAGCTGGTTTTCCTCTGTAAAAAAAAGAAAAATATATTATAGTTCATTCACAAACAACAAACAGTCTAGCGTGCTCATAAAATTAATGGAGAACTGATTTAAGGTTTGCATGGTTTATAGTGTACTAGGGGCCTCATATAGTTCTCTTAGCACCTCACTAAAATTTGTGCTTGGAGAAATGTACATGGTACAAATACAAATGATGGTCTGGTTTACATTTCAACAGTTTTTCAGGTGAAAAGAACTTAACACCAACTCTGAACAAACTAAATTTGACATACAGTGGCATGCAAAATTTCAGCATCTCTGGTGAAACTTCTTGTAAATTTGAATAGCTAAGCAAGTAAAAGATGACCTGATCTCCAAAAGACAAAGATGACACATTTATATAATATTTTAAGCAAGATTACTTTTTTTATTTCCATTGTTTACTGTTTCAAAATGAAAAAGGAAAAAGACTCAAAGCAAAAGTTTGGGCATCCTGCATGGTCAGTACTTAGTAACAACCCCTATGGCACGTATCATAGCTTGTAAATGCTTTTGTAGCCAGCTAAGAGTCTTTCTTATTTAGGGGATTTTTGCCCAGTCTTTCTTTTAAAAGGCTTCTAGCTTTGTGACATTCTTGGGCCATATTGCATGCACTGCCCTTTGAGGTCTATCCACAGATATTCAATGATGTTTATGTCAGGGGACTGCAAAGCCTATAGCAAAACCTTCAGCTTGCACCTCTGGAGGTAGTCAACTGTGAATTTTGAGGTGTATTTAGGATCATCATCCTTTTGTAAAAGCCATCCTCTTTTTATATTCAATGAAAAGTGGAGGGGGGCAACATGACGTCTACCGTTCCTGTTAAGTGCCATTGCTTAATGACATTACGAACTGAGGAAACAGCGACCTGAAAACACTTTGCTATCTTCTTAAAGCCTTCTTATGTTTTGTGGTCATCAGTTGTTTCATTTTCAGAGTGCTAGGGAGCTGCTTTGAGGAGCCCATGACTGCTGATTGTTGGGACGAGGTTTGAGGAGTCAGAGTATTTATAAAGTTTTGAAATTTGCATCACCTCATCTTTCCTAACAATGACTGTAAACAAACCATAGCTCTACACAGCTAATTAATGTCTGAAATCTTGGCAAAAGTTGCATGTTGCTCCTTTTTTCACTCTAAAATTGTATAAAAATGAGAATAATACACTAATCTTGCTTAAAATGTTGGAAAGGAATGCTGCTTCTTTAATTTGTACCTTTCGGAGATCAGTGTATCTTCTACTCACTTAACTATTCACAGTAACAGAAATTTTGACCGGGGAGCCCATACCTTTGTATGCCAATGTATTTCTACAGACTCTAATGGACAATGTTTTGCTGAATTTCAGTCATCTTGCATACACATTATTTTTTAAACCTAACCACAGAATTTCAAAAATATCAAGTCAGGAATTGGTAAAGGCCATTCCAAACCTTTATTAAAGGCCATTCCAAACGTTTATTAAAGTAGTTCAAGGCTGATTTTGATGAGTGCTTTGGATCACTGTCTTATCCGAGTTCTTTTCATCTTCAGTTTCTTCACTGTTTGTAAGATATTAACTTAAAGGATTTGCTCTTCCCTCTTTCTCCACAACATTTCTTGTGTCACTGGTTGCCACACAATCACGAAGCACAATAGATCCCCCTCATGCTTAGCAGTTGGTAAGGTGTCTTGATTAGCTTCTTCTTTTTCTTCAAACATATTATTGGTTATTGTAGCCAGAGTTTGATTTTTGTTTCATCATTGCACATAATTTGATTCTAAATATCTTGGCATATACGCATGTTGTTTTGATTACTTCAGACATTGACGTTTGTGATAAGATTACAGTTAGGATTTCCTTCTGATGACTATTTAGTACAGATGATGAAGTGACAGGTGTATCACTATTCCAATGCAACCCAAATCATCCTGTAGGTCATTGGCAGTGATGTGGGGGTTTTGCTTTGCATACCTAACCAACCTACAGCAGTTCTGTCAGATAATTTTCTTTGTCTTCCAGATCTTGTCTTGACTTCAACAGTTCTCCTTAATTTCAATTTCTTAATGACATTTCAAACAGTGGAAACTGTAAGCAGGAAGTGTTTAGATATTTTTTATGGTCTTCTCTAGGTTTGTAAGAATGAATTATCTTTAGTTTTAGATCAGTCAGCTGATCAGTGAGCTCTTGCCTGTTGAGTGTAAGCACAACACTCTGAACACTCTTTTGGAAATGTTCACGCCAGACTTGGATTAAAGCCTAATAAGTCAAATAATTCATGAGACCATTAGATTAAATACACTCAAAATTAGGCATACACTATACTTTATGCTTTTTTTCCAATAACTTAAATTTGGCAATTGAGTAATCCATCCATCCATCTTCTAAGCCGCTTATCCTTCTTGATTGTGGAGGGTGCTGGAGCCTATCCCAGCGTTCACTGGGCAGAAGGCAGGAAATACCCTGGACAGGTCGCCAGTCCACCGCAGGGCGCAATTAAGAATTTCCAGAAATTATTTAAGTTTGTTCCATCAGAGGTGGTGTTCACTTCTTTTTTACTTGTAAAATGTGTCATTTGACCAAGAGTGTCAAACCTTCAGTTACATACAATTTATGCAGTTGAATTACTGACGAAGTATTAAATGACTGCAATCTGTGCACCAATAACCTTCTATATAGTTTACGGTCTGCATCATACTTTCTTGTTCTACAAATGGATTATAGTGTTGTATTTTTTACAGGGCCTTAAGCCAAGTTACCAGTATTGTACCACAATGTCTTGTCTAATCGCACCATATGTAGTCTACGTTTTTCTATGTGGTTCTGTAAACAAAGGCCTTTTGTATATGTTGCACTAATGCCTCGGAGGAACGTTATTTTGTTCCACTGTACATGGTTCAATTGTATATGGTTGAGATGATGAAGTTTTTCTTAATCTTGATCTAAAGAATCAGGCTGCTTTCATCGGGAGGCAGAATTACATCACATACATAGACAAATGGGAAACGACATAGAAATTATTAAAGCACTGGAGCAACATAACGCAGCTGTCAGAACAAAAACTTTTTCATTATTTGAAAACGCCTGTTGTCCTTTATATCGTGTGTAAATTTCAGGATGAATGGACCAAAAGAAACGGCCCAAAATTACTCAGGAAAAAGTCTGGTTCCATTGGCTTACATTAAAAGTAAAGCATTTTTTCTGTCTCTTGTAAAGTTATTCATTCAGAGATACAAAGTTTTGTTCCGACAGTAGCGATAAGCAATAATTGATAATCACTGATGTAATAATTGTAACTGTGTTTAACTACAATGTCTGTAAAAATCAGCATTGGTCAAAGTGAAATTTACCATATTGTATCTCACAGTGTGGGAGGTGCAGATGACTCAGTGAACCTTCAAAGCAGTCTACACTGTATAGGGGTCCAGCAGGCTGCATCTGACCTAGACCATCCAAGAAACGGGGGTCCCAGGACTCTATTTTATACAGCACCTCCCCTTTCCACTCCATCTCAAACACAAGGTTGGTCTCGCTGCACTGAAACTGACCAGAATGAGGGCACAGAAACCTAAAATCAAGAGGGGACATATTGAGACAAAAAACATACAAATGCATCTTTCTCAACCTGACTGTGCGTTTTTTGTTTGAATAATGTCATAAATTGAAAATGCATGGTACCTGTACATGTTACTATTCTCAGTCTCTGAACTGTATTCAGCCATTTCAGGAACGAATCCTTCAGCAGTCTTGAACAACTGTGGAAGTGCAGAACAAGACAGAACAGTTCAGAACTCATTGGAAACCACACCAACATATCTTGAAAGACAGTAATTGTTAGGTCATTCTAGTACATACAAACTCCTATTAATATCCATAGACAAAGACTGACAGTAAAATGGATTGTACTGAAGAACTCAGTGACTTTAAACATGACACTTTCATAGGATGTCACTTTTGTGAAGTTTCTGCTCTGCTAGATCTGCACTGACCAACTGTAAGTGCTATTACTGTGAAATGGAAGGGTCTAGTAGCAACAACAGCTCAGCGACAAAGCAGTAGACCACGCAAAGTCACAGAGCAAAGCTGCCGAGTGCTGAAGCATGTAAAAATCATCTATACTCTGTTGCATCAATCACTACAGAGTTCCAAACTGGCTCTGGAAGCAACATCAGCACAAGAACTGTGCATCTGGAGCTTTAAGAAGCGATTTTCTTCAATGGTCAAACAGCTGCAGACAAGTCTAAGATCATTATGCACAATGCCAAGCATCAGCAAGAATGGTAGAAAGTGTGCCACCACTGGACCCTGGAGCAGCAGAAATGAGTTATCTGGAGTCAGGAATCATACTTCACTAAATGGCAGTGTGATAGAATCTGGATTGCCATGGGACCCCTACCTATCAGACTACATGCCCTGCTGAAAATGTGAATGCTACAGCATGTAAAGACATTTTGGACAATTATATACATCCAATTTTATGGCAACAGTCTGGGGTATATCCTTTTACTGTTCCAGCATGACTGTGCCCTGGTGCACAAGCAAGGTCCATAAAGACATGGTTTGACAAAGCTGTTGTCAAGGACCTCGAGCGGCATGCACAGAGCCTGGTTTGGAATGAGATGTTCAACAAGCTATATGATTTATAGGTCATCATATAGGCACAGAGGTCAGGTATCCACATACTATTGGCCATATAGTGTATTATACTGATTGAGTGAAAGCGGGGGATTGGGTGTTTTGTTTTTTTATTGAGGTATGGGGGGACACTATGGGTTATCAAACATTAGTCAGCTATAATCACTTGTACATTTGTGTGTTTAATGATATAGGGGTGTAAAGGCTGTAATAAGACCAGTGCTACATTTATTGTTTATAAGATTGTGTGTTTATAACAAGTGTCAAAATCTCAAGAAGACATTTCAACATAATCAGTCAAAAACTAAAGAAAACAAACCAATTTTTTACATAATTGGTCAACATTTCAAGAAAAAGACATGTTGACATAATCAGACAAAATCAATTTTTTCTACATAATCAGTCAAAATCTTGAGAAAATAAACCATTCTTTTGACCTCATGATGAATGCACCAATAGAAATGCTTCTCAATTGCTTAGAATAAAAACTCTTTCCATTAACTTACATTGAAAGCAAAGAATGTTTTTGGCCTTTACTGTAAAGTTGCTATTTTGGAGATACTTGGAGATTTTTCTTTGGACAGCAATGATATATGTATATAGTGGTATCAGCGAAGAAGAAGAGCAAGCAAGTCCCTTTCAACCACACAATGCACTGCACCACTGCTCCCCAGCCCAGAACAGAACAGCACAACATAGCACAAATAAACATGGGCATGCACTATAACATGCATACAGTACAACTATTTATAAATAAAGTCTCTCTTACTCCATCTGCAGCACTACTCTGTGAGCCCATGTCTGAACAAGCCTAAAGTGGGATGCCAAAATATTTTTCCACTAAGTGGTCACATTCAGATCACGTTTTACATGCAGGATCACATACAATGTTTATGAAGTTTTGTTTAACAAACAGTTTGACAGACAGATAACAGGCTATTAAATTTAATGTACAAAACTGTTCACTGAAAGTGAATATACACCACCACTGGCACAAACATTGCAAATCCTATAGGGCCACCAAAAGAGCATAGTTTTGGTATTAGGATAAAAATACTTATAAATAAAACTTCCTATGGTTATATAACAATGTGTGTGGCTGAAGCACAGTCATGATTATAATGTAAGAGAAAACAAAGACACGATGCACATTAAGAGAGAAAAAAACTTCAGTTATAAATAAAGATTGCTTTGGATTTGTACAGTGACATGTACACCACTGAACAAGTGGCACCACTGAAGTTTCTTTCAACAACAAACACACAAAGTTCCTAAAATGTATAAAATTCATAACACTAATTGAATTATATTTGCATATTTATAAATATTTGCATATTTCATATGGAATTGGCACCTGTGCACTTACATCTTCATCGTAAGGGTGCTGTGCAGATGCTGAGCTAGAATCTTCTACTAGGGAATCAGAGGAGATCACACCGACACCAGAAAGTGCCTTTTCTGTAAAAACAAACAAGCATAAGCACAAATAAGTGTATTTTTTGTATGACATAGGGTTAGAGTACAGTGTACTGTCAGAGCTGAAAAACAATTAATTACATGTATAGTAATTTGTTGTCAGTGTCCAAGGATGGAGAATCAAATTCAAAGAAGCACATAAAGAAACTTGACATAATTTGAAGGAGCACCTGACAGTTTGTTGAGCTTTCTGATAACCATATCTTTAAACCTGTGGTGCCTAACTGTAGTTTGCAGCAAAAGTCTAGTAATCTTACAGTGATTACATCATTGTTAGTATGATCGGTAAAATCCATGAAATCCAGGGTGATCACTTCGACACTGAAGTTGAATATTATAGAATCACTAGATAAATAAATAAAACTAAAATAATCTAACAGTTTTTATTAACATTGCTTACTGTGTTGATTCAATGTCATGTACTTTCTTTTCATTAACTGAGTACATTGCAAAGTAATCTGCTCCAGTCCTGTCTACCATAATTCCAGCAGGGCCCCCCTTGACTTAATAAACGTGGATGTTGCTGCTTTATGAGCCCCTAATGTATTAGCTAAATTTCCACTGACAACTGTAAGGAAAGCCATTCAAAGTGTTTTGATGTAAAAAGGTGCATTGCAGATAAACTTACTGACTGACTCTGATTTCTTTCACAGGGTTCGCAATGTCTCTACAACACAAATATACAACACTACAACAAAACCATGAATAACACAATGGCTTTGATTAAAAATTAAATAATTGAAAAGTGGCCTTTGACTGTTGCAGGGGCTGTAGCTTTTAGAGGCCTTAATGCTTTGGACATCTGGTTCCCTCACACCATTGCGAAAAACACTGATTTCTCTAGAATATGCCACTGAATAATGATGTTTTACACCAAACCTACTTTCTATATTTGTAGTCAAACTGATCCACTGTAAATAAAGGTAATTTGTTACAGATTGTGACATTACTTAATTCAGTACCATCATATGCATAACCATGCCTGTCCAGGCGAGCAGGATAGTTTTGCAAAACAATGCTATTAATTAAAGTAACTGTAAGAGTGAATGTTATCTCGTGATAACTCACCTGAGTAGTTCTTATGTTCACTTGTGGGCATCTTTGAGCCTCCTGTGATTGCAGATCTGGAATGATTTTTAAATTCTGTTTTATTTGTATACCAGTTTATATCACATGATCATTTTTGCTAAGTGCATCCTAATTAGCAGTCATGACATCATCTGTTATGTTACCATTACCTGTAAATGTCATGACACTGTTGTATTAGTGGACACTGTCAGGATAACTCGTGATATGATATCTGCCTGACATTTTGGCATTGTCTCCGTAATGTGTGACACAAAGTGTGTCATTTTCAGGGTTGAATCAAGCTGAGCTCCTTTCAGGTCATGTGAACGGCAAGTAGGAGCTGATCTCTCATGCTATAATTTGACAGAAATTGTTTACGTTTACAGCATTTGGTAGACATTTTATCCCAAACATGATATGGCTTAATACAGTCATATGGAATAGTGCAGTTTGGTTACATGTATGTTTTCAATTCTCCTATTTGTGCTTCTTACACAAGTGACACTGGTGTATAGATCAGCCTTTCAGTATCCTAAATTAATACCGTGGATCATTTTCTGCTGTAATGGTACATTTGAAATAATTCCAGAGCATTACATAGGGGACTGTTTGAAAAGCCAGAAAAAATACTACATAAATCAAATTAAATGACTTGAGTTCGCTAAATAAATGTGTTCATAAACTAGACCTACTTCACGTGAATGAAGACAACATCATAGACAACAAACAAGAAATACTGAACATGTTAGGTCTGATCATCCATTTGTAATTAATTTAACCCATCAAAAAATTATTCACCAAAAATCAAAATTTACAAAACAATGCGGCACCAATGAAAGAAGATAATGTTTGTATTATGTGGAATTCAGCACTGATATTATGGAAATGTGGTTAAAGCTCTTTTTTTTAGTGTCTCTCTTAAAGAAATGGTTCACAGAAAAATCAGGTTTACACTATTTCCCCCTTTACCCAAAACGTTGTAGAACAGCCAAGACATCTTTCCAAGTTTGCTTCCTTGGTTTTATAGTGAAGCCATGAGGATCTGTTTGCTCATGTTTAGCCACTGCAAATGATAAAAGAACAGGAAACAAATGTAATTATATGTAATATAATGTAGCACTGTGTATTCATCATTCTTCAGATCTCTTTGTTTAACTATTAATCAGTGTCTCTGCTCGTCATTAATGATAAAGCACTGACTATTTAAAATTAAATCTACACGTCAATCATCAAACTGTAAATGGGTAAATCGCTTAGTTCCTACAAACAAATTACATTCATATTTTATTATAATACCCACTAGAAAGGGAAAACATAACAGCTAAACAATTATTAAAATGTCATTCCAAAGGGGGTCTTGCCTAATCTGGAAAACAGCACCTAATTTAACCATGTTGTCTTGAAAACTGAAAACAGCTTTTTAGTTAACTCCTGTCAGAACAAACAAGTGACCATGTTTCAGATTCTGTATGTCCAGGTTTCAAAAAACACTTTAAAAGAACACACTCAGCTTTATCAGCCAGTGTAGTTCTAAAAAGTGTCTTTCTTGCTAGCCAGCATGCTGTTGTTTAACAAACACAGTGGGGAGGGGAGCAAACTATCTAGTCGTGCTATTGGTGACACTCTAGTGCTCAGCTTCATAAACCAAACTTTGTTTCCTGTAGGACTGATAAAGCTGCACTGAAGTGTCTGCTTTCAAGAAATGAGAACAGAATTTTTAATTTTTAATATTTTAACCACAAGGTTTATACAATTTTAATGAATTTTTTGCCGGGTGCCAGCAGAGGGCAACAGAGGTGAGTCACTACAGAAGACTCAAAATCCCAGAATACCAAAGGGTAATCAGTCCCAACCAGGCGCACCTGTTGGTGCCGGCATTTAAGGCTGTGGCAGAGAGCACATCCTTGTCACACCTTTGTAAAGGGGTAACCGGTATGGTACTTAGCCCAGGTGGGTATTGCAACAAAAAGAAAGAGAAGAAAAGTGTAAAAAAGAGAAAACAAACAAACAAACAAAGAGGAGAAAACAGAGCACTGTTCTAGGCCAGTTGACAGAGAACAAAAGAGAAAAATGAAAGGAGAAAAAAAACATTGTGTTGATTTAAAACAAGAGAAAGAATAGAAAAGAAATATAAATATAGAAATAACTATATGAAATATAGTCAGCTCCCCATCTTTCCTTTGAGAGGTGTTCTGGTTTGGTCACTTATTCGGTTTCTTGGATTTATCCTTTGTGTTATGCCATTTTTGGCATCTTCTTTGTTTGATTTTCTGAGAAAGAATAACATGTCCTGCTTCCTTTACAACTTAGCATAATTGCATCATCTGTTTAAGATGTTTTTTGTTTTTTTTTCTTTTTTTTTTTTCTTTAATAATTCTTTTTATGCTTCAGGCATCAGTTTCAGAATAAATGTATATTTACCTAAAGCAATGAAGTTGATAAGTTGCAGCATTACATATCTTGTCTTTGTAATGTTTTTTTGTTGAAACACAGGTCAAAAATGTATAAATCTCTGCTTTCTGTTATTTGCATTTCACCTACTGTCCCAACTTTTTGGATTTATAATCATCTGACCTCAATCCAATTAAGCATGTATTTTACTTAGCAAAACTGAGGAAGTTTTTCAAGATTTTTAGAAATGCTGAGGAGCTCCAGTTTAACTTAGTTAAATAGTGATGTTCTGATAACATTTTACATGCAGGATTCATCATATTAAACATACCATGTGTTAAAAATGTTTTTTGTGTTACAAACAGCTTGGCTAACAGGCTAACAGGCTAATCCATTAACACTCAGAGTTAGCCTTTCACTGAAAATATTTTCTGAAGGATTTTCCGTAAAACTGTATGTAAAGTAAACAAATATGTTACATAATTGTCTAACGTTTAAACATCTGGGTTTCAGGTAGAGCCACAAAAAGCAGTATTAAATTGAATGTACACCACTGTTCACTGAAGGTGAATGTACACCACCACTGCCACAAACACTGCAAATCTCATAGGGCTAACAATGGAAATTAGCATTAACATAGTGGTGCTATTTAGCTAAGCAGAGGCTACTAAAACAAATTATCTACAGTTATAACAATATGCATGTGTGATACATGTTCATGATTATAATCGAGAAAAAAGACGTGTTAAATGCAGAAAAAAAAAAGCTTTGTACAAAGTGAAACCATGGTTTAACCAGGTCCCCAAAATGTATAATGTTCATAACTCAACATGTATCTTCATCCTATACACATCATGTTTTTTAACTACAATATTGTGATATAAACTGTAAGTTTTGGTAATTATCATGATAATACATTTTATATTGCCATTTGCCAACTGACCCCTCTGGACTATGGAATTGGCACCAGTTCACTCACATGTTCATCATAAGAGGTCTGTACAGATGCTGAGCTAGAACCTTCAACCAGGGAATGACAAGAACTCACAGAAAGTGACTTCTCTGTTAAACAACAACAACAAAAGTATTTATTATATGATGTATAGGGTTCCAGTATAGCATACTGTTAGTGCTGAGAAATAAATGATTACATGTGTAGTAATTTTCTGTCAGTGTCCAAGGACTCTGTCTTTTTCATCAAAGTCTGTTCTTCATTTTTAGCATTTTTTTTTCTGTTCGTATACACTTTGCTAAGCAGCTACTTCAAACCTTCAAATGTATCCAATATGCTCATCAGTTCTAATAACTATTTCATAGCCAATTACATAGCAAGGAAGTACACATAGCTCACATATAATTCTGAATATGTTACTAGATGCAAACAGTGACAACAATATAACAATGGAAACCCTCAGAAAAGACTGGAATATAAATGGCTTAAACAAAGGAACATTTTCAGCTGCATCCAATGGAAGTGTGCAGCACAAGACAGGAGACTGCATGACCGTGACTCTCTGGTAACAGTTCAGAAGTCACATGTGGACGTTTCGCAATGTAGTCCAAGCAGGAAAGTGACAGAAGTCAGAGAACACAAAGCTCACAAAAGAAGAAGGAGAGAACACAGTTTCACACTCTCACTCACCCACACACAGCATCACAAACATGACTAAAAACTTCAGTCACATCTAAGATTACTGAGATAAATGTGCAGAAAAGTGTTATTTTCTGACTTTCTGATTACTCACCAATCAGCAGAACAGATTCCTTCATTTTCAGTCTTTCTTCTTTTGTCCATTTTCTGTCTCTCTATAGTTGTGAATAAAACTGTGAAGATTTCATGCATGATGTCATACTGTATATGATCAATAACTATTTTTCTGTGTTAAGTAATGAAATACAGGTACTTTGTTACGGTACTTCAGTAATATTTTTAAGCATCTGAAGAGTATTTCTGTCACTGAACACTTTGCTTTTACTCACTACATTTTAAAAGAGAAATCTGTACTTTACACACACTACATTTTCAAAATGGGCTTTTTACTTTAGTTATCTGTTTATATATTTTATCTCTTAATTTCCTTATGTGTTTTAATCGGCTAATTGTATTAGGGCTAGTGGCAGGACAAGTGAGCTATCAACTGGAAGGTTGCAGGTCCAAATCCCACGACTTACTAGGTATACCTGGTTGTGCCCTTAAGCAAGGCACTTTACCCCACTACTGTGCTGCACTGCTGGCGACACTGTCCTGCTCCCAGATTGGGCATAGTTAGGCAGCAAAATGACAAATTTCCATTTGTAGGGCCAGTAAAGTACATAAAATGAGCCAAACTAAAAGAAAAATGCTGCATAATAATAATAATATAATTATCATCACATTATTATTATTATTTCCATTGCTATTATTATATTATATTCAATGTTTTACTTCAAGTAACAAGAATATCTTAATGTCATTATATTTGCCCTATGATATTTACGATTAAAATTGGCTTTGAGTTTTTTGTTGTGTTTTACATCACTAAATAACATTTCAGTTTCAAATATTGTGGTAACACCAAATGGTCCAACAGGGATGCTGAACTTAATAAATTCCTGGTAGGAGCGGACATCGTGCAAGAGAAACAGCCTGACAGAACTGATTCCTCTTATTAACTCCACCCTGCACACACAAAATTATCATCAGTATTATCTTCTCTCTACACTCTCATAACTCAACTCTGAATACAGAACACTGATCTGTATCAGCACTACAATGACTAAATTCGACACCATTTCTATTCAAATATTTATATCCATAGTTTTCCATAAAAAAAAGAAACCACACAATGACAGTTTATTAATGAAATGTGGTCTACTTAGAATGTTGTGCTCACCTGATAAACTAAGACTCTATTAACTCGAGAAGACTCTGATTAGAGAGAAAGTAAGAACGTTTAAAACACTGAAAGTACATGAGACAAAGTTACACCTGTATTTTCTATAGTAAGACACTGATGTTCTATAGCAGCTGAAAAGAACTCAATCTGCTGTGTAATATCTCTAAATATATCTAACTCCACTGACTACCATCAAGATATTTAAGCACTTTTTAAAAAATGTTCATGTTCAGAGCACAAATTTGTTTATATTAATGATGATCAGTCTGAATCACTTCTATGTAACGTCAATATCAGGGTGTGTGTGTGTGTGTGTGTGTGTGTGTGTGAGAGAGAGAGAGAGAGAGAGAGAGAGTGAGCTCTGTAAACTCTCTCTGCTGATGTTCAGCTGAACACTCAACACATAGTACAGATATACATTGTCTTTACAACACAAACATTCTTCATCAACAATCAGTACATCACAATAAAAGCACTACACACTGAATTATACTCACTTCTCAGCTCACTTCTCAAGAAAAAATCCTATGAAGTGAATAATATAATGTGAAGATTTCATGCATAAAATTATCAGTAAAATATAACTTTAAAATATTAGGAAGGCTGGAAATTTAACAACAGTGAATCTGAAAAAACAGGCTTAAGATTTCATGCTTGAAGTTATGAATTACATATGAAAACTAAAAATAGCAACTTCACTGACAAAATCATAAAGACATCCTACAGATGGAAATGAAAGACTATAATAGTCTGTATTTATCTGGTAAATACATTCACCTAATGCCAGATTATACAGATATTTATTGACTTGAGTGCTGCTGTTTAAATACACAAATAAGGACAATCACTGAATGTACTTTAAATGTGTCAATCAGTTTCACAAGAATAGATAAATTTACATCAACACAATTTTTGCCTCAAGAAGTAAACTGAAGGACAGCAACGTGTTGATGTATCATTTTATTCATTTGCAAACAACTGACACATTTGAAGACAGCACTATTTTTTCAGTAATGAGACACTCTAATGATAATGATGTACTGATGATGAATGACTCAAATATTCCATCATCACATAAGAACAGTGACATCACTCCCAACAGAGCCAGACTGCTTTTATTTGTTGTGTCTTTTTCTCATCAGTGAACTTCACTGTCTCTACATTTCTGCAGTGCAGTGGGATTATGCACAGGAGAATTGTGGGAAGGAAGGAGGGAGATGAAGTCAAAAGCTTTCATTCTGAGATCAGAGACTTTGTTCATCATGTGAAATTTACCTGAAACTCAATATTATGTAGCTGCTTGATGTCTGTATTGAATGTAGTTCATGTGATAAGAGTAAAATCAGTCACTACCAGCAGAGAAAGAAGGAAAGTTATTTACTTACCGCTGATACTGTGGAATAAAAACAGAAGAAAACACAAAGTTAGTCAAATCTCCATGAGAAACACTTTACAATGAAAATATTTCAGTCTTTTTAACTCTTTATCTCCTTATCAGAATCTCCTTTTCTCATCCGTACTGTAGTTCTTCATCCTTCACTACTGAACTGTCACTCAATGCTTTCAATAACCTTTATTTATACAGCACTTCACGTACATAAATTCAGCTCAAAGTGCTCTACAGTACAAAGTAAAAACATCAGAGGAAGAGGAGAACTCCATTAAGTATTAGTATCTTATATCTTTACTCTTGTAAGCTTTATTTTTTTCATTTTTTCTGTGTGAGTAACCGATGGGTCTGTTGGTCGTTTAGTTAGTGTTTGCGTGGTTCCTTAGTGAAGATTTCCAGAAATATCTTGTTATTTAACAAACTTACTTAAAGATGTTAATGAAGTGATTTTGGGAAACGAACCCAGAATGATCAGCACAGTAAAAAAGCCTGACCTGCTGCTTGACGGCTCTGATTTGGGCTGTTTTCAGCTCTCAGTTCTCCACATAAACCTGAAAACGTGTTGATGGTGTTTGAGTATTAGGCTCTCCTGAAGCTCCGCCTCCTGACTGTTACAATAGAGATTCATCTTTTAGTCTTTCATTCAGTTTATTCATTAGTTTTCCTTCAGCTCATGATCCTCATTCATTCATGAAGCTTCAGAACACAAAACTTATTTTCTTATATTTACCATTTCTTAATGATTTATTTACTATGTTCCTTCATGATCTGTTCCTGATTGACACTATATTAGTTAATAATAGTAATTATATCAGTTCATCTTTTAGTTCATATATCAGTTAATCTTAGTTATTATATTAGTTAATCTGTCTGTTCATTCTGTAAATGTACTGTATCTGATTTTAACTGCTGCAGGAATAAAAACAATTTCTTCTCATGTTTGTTCATCAGTAATGAAGCACAACACATTATTCATTACTGATAATCCACTTGTTAAATATGGTGCCACGTGTAATGTAACAGTCATTTTTAGGTCAAAATCCTTCTTCAGATCAACAAACAACAATGGTTGAACCTGTGACTTCCTTCTTTAATGAGGCACCACTGAGGTTTCAAAAGGTCTAAAGAGGTGGTATATTCAAGTGTCGAGTCCAGAGATCCATGAAAAAGAGGATTTACGAAGCTGTGGAGAGTCAGAAGTTAGCAGTAAGCTAGCTAGCCAGTTGACATCTAAAGATGATATGCCATCTGGCTGAGGTATTTCTAAAAACCAAAGTACAGGACAGCTATAACTTTTGTATGTAAACGAAACTGAGAAACTAAACATGTAGCAGTTAAGATTCAAAATAAAATCAAAATAAAAGCATTACACACTGACTTATACTCACCATTCAGGTCTTCACTCATTGAATGCAGCTGTGAAGTGAATAATATAATGTGAAGATTTCATGTATGGAATCATAAGTGAATTATTACATTTAAATATAAGAAACTGAAAATGGAAGAAGAGTGAATGTGGATGATGTTGCACTGTTGTTTAGGGTTTCTTTTCTTTATGACTATCTCATGCAGACTTATGGTTTGATTTTTGTTTCAGTATTACATTTGCTACTGTAATTTTTGTCTGTGATCTGCCTACCTCTCTCTCTGTCTGTCCACCTCTCTCTCTCTCTCCCTAGCTTCCTGCAAGGCTGTATTATAATTAATTGACGATATGTATATGAATGTGTCTTTAGGGGTCTTTAAAAGAAGTCACTGTCGTTTGTAAAGAGCCTTCTGTTTTACACCTGAGATTCTGTTATTTCCTACTGAGATTAACTGGCTTATTTTTGACGCACATATTGTAAATAAATTAGCTTTTGTAAAACAAACAATTTGAGCAGAAAACAGTAATGAGGGCAGAAGTTTGTCTCTGTGATCCAACTAAAAATGTTAAGGAATCCATCCCTGTTTACTAAAATTAAATGGTTAAAATACTGTTTGTATAAGGTTTTTGTGAATATCTGGAGATGAATAATCACAGCTGGGGAAACACGTGTAGTACACTGTGTGATTGAGGGAAATTGGGAGAAAGTCTAAAATTCATGTAATAACTTTGATGAAATTAATTTATATAGAATCAATTTACAAAAAATATTAGTCATCTCTATATCAGTCTGTCTTTCACTCCTCCCTCTTCAATCTCTCATATCTTATCTGCCTTATTACAGACTGTAGAAGTGAATAAAACATCCTGAAGATTTCATGCTTGAAGCCACGAGTTACGCATAAAAAACTAAAAATAACAACTTCTCCCAAATCTCATCTTCAGGTTCTTTGACATCAGTTTAACTCTTTCCTGATCATCTAGTAAATCTCTGCTGAGAGACTCTGCAGACTGAATAAGAGAAGCTGATCATTCTTAAATGAAGTGAAATGGAAGTGAAGGAGATGAGAGGATCTCAGTAATCAAGTCTTTCAGAGCTGCTGACTCTTCATTATTTGCTGCTTGTTGTGAGTCACTGATATAGAGACTCATCAAACAGGCAGATAGTGTGTGTGAGTGTGTGTCAGAAGCTCCTGCTGTGTGTGTTCTGGGCTATTTTCAGTCATGGAGGAGAGGAAAACTACAGTAATGAGAGACACTCTAATGATAATGATGTACTGATGATGAACGACTCAAATATTCCATCATCACATAAGAACAGTGACATCACTCCCAACAGAGCCAGACTGCTTTTATTTGTTGTGTCTTTTTCTCATCAGTGAACTTCACTGTCTCTACATTTCTGCAGTGCAGTGGGATTATGCACAGGAGCATTGTGGGAAGGGAGACTTTGCTTATTGTGTGAATATTACAAGAAACTCCAGTTTTATGTAATTGGTTGCTTTATAGGGATACATTTATATTTAACAAGTACATAAAAACAACCATTCATCAGTAGAAGGATTGAATATATTTTTGAACTTACCCTTTCCTAAAATAACAGAAAGGTACATAATGTTAGAACATCATAAACAAATCTTCACATGATACACAATTCTGATACAAAATTACAGTTTAAAACACTCTGTAAAAAATTGTGTTTTCTTTGTCACCACATTTTAATCTATTCTATTTTCATCTGTACTGTAGTTTTTCCATCTATCACTACTGCACTGTCCCTCAATGCTTTCAATACAACTCCACGAAGATGTTTAGCTAAACAATTAAAGCTTAAACCTAAAGCAGGTACTCAACACGTCTTGCAGTACTATGTTGTAACTGAATGGTCGTTTGGACATGAATGTGTCTCTAAGTG
>NW_023495728.1:0-15685 GCF_904425465.1 Colossoma macropomum
GAGTGGAACTAGCAGTCTTAGAGTAACATCAAACCATTGCTGTCATATAATTGTGGTTACTGAGAACTGGGCTGGTACAGGAAATAATATCAGTCCAGCTAGTTGTTTTTTTACAAGGCACATCATCTTGTAACAAGTACTGAACACATTGCATCTCTTACTCAAGCACTTCAGTGAATAAATATTTATTTGGCACAGTAACTGTTTAAATCTATAACAGTCGCCAGTGATGAATGTTGAAGTTATCACTCATATCACTAACATTAATAGCAACAAGCTAACCAACAAATGCTGGCTTTCATGGAGGTGTCTGTGTTTTTACCACTTTCTAATTCAAGCATGCAAAGGTTGAAAAAATGATGCAATTCTGAGCTCTTCCCAACTCTTTGTCAAATTTATTGTACACGCCAAGGAATCTTTCCCAGCAGGGATTTATATGCCTGTGTAATTTTTCTGCCATTAAATTTTAATCTCAAATTGATCACAGACATTCAACACTCACACCAGCTCTTAGGCTTGAAGGGTTGAGCAATAATTAATTAATAAATAATTAGTTTAAAACATTAATACTTAGTTTAATAATTGTATTTAGGGGCAATCAGACAATGAAACCAAAAGTAAGTTATTGCTTCTGTACTTTAAATGAGTATCTATTAGTATCAGAATAGAATAATGTTTTTATTTTTTTATCGCATTAAATGTAATTAGAGCATTACAGTGGGAAGCAGTAGTAGCCTAAATAAAATTCTGTGTGTACTGCAAAGCAGAATGGCACAGAACCATACAACAAGGGAGAGCACAGCGGGGCTGAACAAGAAAAATACAAGAACTCAGAGAAATCTAACCTAACCCAAAACCTAACCTTACCCAACCTTACGCAAAAACTAACCTCACCCGACCTTACCCAAAACCTAACCATAACGACCCTACCCAAAAACCTAACCTTACCCGACCTTACCAAAACCAAACCTTACCCAACCTTACCCAAAAACTAACCTCACCCGACCTTACCCAAAACCTAACCTTACCCGACCTTACCCAAAACATAACCTCACCCAACCTAACCCAAAACCTAACCTTACCCGACCTTACCCAAAACCTAACCTCACCCAACCTAACCCAAAACCTAACCTTACCCGACCTTACCCAAAACCTAACCTCACCCGACCTTACCCAATACCTAACCATACCCGACCTTACCCAAAACCTAAACTTATCTGACCGTACCAATAACCTAACCTCACCCGACCTTACCAAAACCTAACCTTACCCAAACTTACCCAAAATCTAATGTCACCTGACCTTACCTAAAACCTAACCTTATCTGACCTTACCAAAACCTAACCATACCCGACCTTACCAAAAACCTAACCTCACCCGACCTTACCCAAAACCTAACCATACCGACCCTACCCAAAAACCTAACCTTACCCGACCTTACCAAAACCTAACCTTACCTGACCTTACCCAAAACCTAACCTCACCCGACCTTACCAAAACCTAACCTCACCCGACCTTACCCAAAACATAACCTCACCCGACCTTACCAAAACCTAACCCTACCTGACCTTACCCAAAACATAACCTCACCAAACCTAACCCAAAACCTAACCTTACCCAACCTTACGCAAAACCTAACCTCACCCGACCTTACCCAATACCTAACCTTACCCGACCTTACTCAAAACCTAACCTTATCTGACCGTACCAATAACCTAACCATACCCGACCTTACCAAAACCTAACCTTACCCAACCTTACCCAAAATCTAACGTCACCTGACCTTACCTAAAACCTAACCTTATCTGACCTTACCAAAATCTAACCATACCCGACCTTACCAAAAACCTAACCTCACCCGACCTTACCCAAAACCTAACCTCACCCGACCTTACCAAAACCTAACCTTACCCGACCTTACCCAAAACCTAACCTCACCCGACCGTACCCAAAACCTAACCTTACCCGACCTTACCCAAAACATAACCTCACCCGACCTTACCCAAAACCTAACCTTACCCAACCTTACCCAAAACATAACCTCACCCGACCTTACCCAAAACCTAACCTCACCCGACCGTACCCAAAACCTAACCTTACCCGACCTTACCCAAAACCTAACCTCACCCGACCTTACCCAAAACCTAACCTTACCCAACCTTACCCAAAACATAACCTCACCCAACCTAACCCAAAACCTAACCTTACCCGACCTTACCTAAAACGTAACTTCACCCAACCTTACCAAAACCTAACCTTACCCAACCTTACCCAAAACGTAACCTCACCCGACCTTACCAAAACCTAACCTTACCCAAACTTACCCAAAATCTAATGTCACCTGACCTTACCTAAAACCTAACCTTATCTGACCTTACCAAAACCTAACCTTATCTGACCGTACCAATGACCTAACCATACCCGACCTTACTAAAACCTAACCTTACCCAACCTTACCCAAAATCTAACGACACCTGACCTTACCTAGAACCTAACCTTATCTGACCTTACCAAAACCTAACCTCACCCAACCTAACCCAAAACCTAACCTTACCCAACCTTACCCAAAACCTAACCTTACCCGACCTTACCCAAAACCTAACCTTATCTGACCGTACCAATGACCTAACCATACCCGACCTTACTAAAACCTAACCTTACCCAACCTTACCCAAAATCTAACGACACCTGACCTTACCTAGAACCTAACCTTATCTGACCTTACCAAAACCTAACCTCACCCAACCTTACCCAAAACCTAACCTTACCCGACCTTACCCAAAACCTAACCATACCGACCTTACCCAAAAACCTAACCTTACCCGACCTTACCCGACCTTACCCAAAACCTAACCTCACCTGACCTTACCAAAACCTAACCTTACCTGACCTTACCCAAAACCTAACCTCACCCGACCTTACCCAAAACCTAACCTTACCCGACCTTACCCAAAACATAACCTCACCCAACCTAACCCAAAACCTAACCTTACCTGACCTTACCCAAAACCTAACCTTACCCGACCTTACCCAAAACCTAACCATACCGACCTTACCCAAAAACCTAACCTTACCCGACTTACCCGACCTTACCAAAACCCAACCTCACCTGACCTTACCAAAACCTAACCTTACCTGACCGTACCCAAAACCTAACCTCACCCGACCTTACCCAAAACCTAACCTTACCCGACGTTACCCAAAACATAACCTCACCCAACCTAACCCAAAACCTAACCTTACCCGACCTTACCCAAAACCTAACCTTACCCAACCTTACCCAAAACCTAACCTTACCTGACCTTACCCAAAACCTAACCTTATCTGACCGTACCAATAACCTTACCATACCCGACCTTACTAAAACCTAACCTTACCCAACCTTACCCAAAATCTAACCTCACCCGACCTTACCCAAAACCTAACCTTACCCGACCTTACCCAATACCTAACCATACCGACCTTACCCAAAAACCTAACCTTACCCGACCTTACCCAAAACCTAACCTCACCTGACCTTACCAAAACCTAACCTTACCCGACCTTACCCAATACCTAACCATACCGACCTTACCCAAAACCTAACCTTACCCAACCTTACCCAAAATCTAACCTCACCCGACCTTACCCAAAACGTAACCTTACCCGACCTTACCCAATACCTAACCATACCGACCTTACCCAAAACCTAACCTTACCCGACCTTACCCAATACCTAACCATACCGACCTTACCCAAAAACCTAACCTTACCCGACCTTACCCAAAACCTAACCTCACCCGACCTTACCAAAACCTAACCTTACCCGACCTTACCCAAAACCTAACCTTACCCGACCTTACCCAAAACATAACCTCACCCAACGTAACCCAAAAACCTAACCTTACCGGACCTTACCCAAAACATAACCTCACCCAACCTAACCCAAAACATAACCTCACCCAACCTAACCCAAAACCTAACCTTACCCGACCTTACCAAAACCTAACCATACCCGACCTTACCCAAAACCTAACTTCACCCAACCTTACCAAAACCTAACCTTACCCAACCTTACCCAAAACGTAAACTCACCCGACCTTACCCAAAACCTAACCTTGCCAAACTTAACCAAAACCTAACCTCACCCGACCTTACCCAAAACCTAACCTCACCCGATCTTACCAAAACCTAACCTTACCCGACCTTACCCAAAACCTAACCTCACCCGACCTTACCCAAAACCTAACCTTACCCGACCTTACCCAAAACATAACCTCACCCAACCTAACCCAAAACCTAAACTTACCCGACCTTACCCAAAACGTAACCATACCCGACCTTACCCAAAACCTAACCTTACCCGACCTTACCCAAAAGCTAACCTTATCTGACCGTACCAATAACCTAACCATGCCGGTTCTTACCCAAACCTTTCCTTACGCAACCTTACCCAAAATCTAACGTCACCTGACCTTACCTAAAACCTAACCTTATCTGACCTTACCAAAACCTAACCATACCCGACCTTACCAAAAACCTAACCTCACCTGACCTTACCCTAAACCTAACCATATCGACCCTACCCAAAAACCTAACCTCACCCAACCTAACCCAAAACCTAACCTCACCCGACCTTACCAAAACCTAACCTTACCCGACCTTACCCAAAACCTAACCTTACCCGACCTTACCCAAAACCTAACCTCACCCGACCTTACCCTAAACCTAACCATATCGACCCTACCCAAAAACCTAACCTTACCCGACCTTACCCAAAACCTAACCATACCCGACCTTACCCAAAACCTAACCTTACCCGACCTTACCCAAAACCTAAGCTCACCCGACCTTACCAAAACCTAACCTCACTCGACCTTACCAAAACCTAACCATACCGACCTTACCCAAAAACCTAACCTCACCCAACCTAACCCAAAACCTAACCTTACCCGACCTTACCCAAAACATAACCTCACCCAACCTAACCTTACCCAACCTTACCTAAAACGTAACTTCACCCAACCTTACCAAAACCTAACCTTACCCAACCTTACCCAAAACGTAACCTCACCCGACCTTACCAAAAACCTAACCTTACCCGAACTTACCCAAAACCTAACCTCACCCGACCTTACCCAAAACATAACCTCACCCGACCTTACCAAAACCTAACCTCACCTGACCTTACCCAAAACCTGACCTCACCCGATCTTACCAAAACCTAACCTCACCCGACCTTACCCAAAAGCTAAGCTTATCTGAACGTACCAATAACCTAACCATGCCGGTTCTTACCCAAACCTAACCTTACCCAACCTTACCCAAAATCTAACGTCACCTGAGCTTACCTAAAACCTAACCTTATCTGACCTTACCAAAACCTAACCTTACCCGACCTTACCAAAAACCTAACCTCACCCGACCTTACCCTAAACCTAACCATACCGACCCTACCCAAAAACCTAACCTTACCCGACCTTACCAAAACCTAACCATACCCGACCTTACCCAAAACCTAACTTCACCCAACCTTACCAAAACCTAACCTTACCCAACCTTACCCAAAACGTAACCTCACCAGACCTTACCCAAAACCTAACCTTGCCAAACTTACATAAAACCTAACCTCACCCGACCTTACCCAAAACCTAACCTCACCCGACCGTACCCAAAACCTAACCTTACCCGACCTTACCCAAAACCTAACCTCACCCGACCTTACCCAAAACCTAACCTTACCCAACCTTACCCAAAACATAACCTCACCCAACCTAACCCAAAACCTAACCTTACCCGACCTTACCTAAAACGTAACTTCACACAACCTTACCAAAACCTAACCTCACCCAACCTTACCCAAAACGTAACCTCACCCGACCTTACCAAAACCTAACCTTACCCAAACTTACCCAAAATCTAATGTCACCTGACCTTACCTAAAACCTAACCTTATCTGACCTTACCAAAACCTAACCTTACCCGACCTTACCCAAAACCTAACCTTATCCGACCTTACCCAAAACCTAACCTTACCCGACCTTACCCAAAACCTAACCTCACCCGACCTTACCCAAAACCTAACCTTACCCGACCTTACCAAAAACATAACCTCACCCAACCTAACCCAAAACCTAACCTTACCCGACCTTACCCAAAACGTAACTTCACCCAACCTTACCAAAACCTAACCTTACCCAACCTTACCCAAAACGTAACCTCACCTGACCTTACCCAAAACCTAACCTTACCCGAACTTACCCAAAACCTCACCTAACCCGACCTTACCCAAAACCTAACCTCACCCGACCTTACCAAAACCTAACCTCACCTGACCTTACCCAAAACCTAACCTCACCCGATCTTACCAAAACCTAACCTCACCCGACCTTACCCAAAACCTAACCTTACCCGACCTTACCCAAAAGCTAACCTTATCTGACCGTACCAATAACCTAACCATGCCGGTTCTTACCCAAACCTAACCTTACCCAACCTTACCCAAAATCTAACGTCACCTGAGCTTACCTAAAACCTAACCTTATCTGACCTTACCAAAACCTAACCATACCCGACCTTACCAAAAACCTAACCTCACCCGACCTTACCCTAAACCTAACCATACCGACCCTACCCAAAAACCTAACCTTACCCGACCTTATCCAAAACCTAACCTCACCCGACCTTACCAAAACCTAACCTTACCCGACCTTACCCAAAACCTAACCTCACCCGACCTTACCCAAAACCTAACCTTACCCGACCTTACCCAAAACCTAACCTCACCCAACCTAACCCAAAACATAACCTCACCCAACCTAACCCAAAACCTAACCATACCCGACCTTACCCAAAACCTAACCTCACCCAACCTAACCCAAAACCTAACCTTACCCGACCTTACCAAAACCTAACCATACCCGACCTTACCCAAAACATAACCTCACCCAACCTAACCCAAAACCTAACCTTACCAGACCTTACCCAAAACCTAACCTCACCCGACCTTACCCAAAACCTAACCTTACCCGACCTTACCCAAAACCTAAGCTTATCTGACCGTACCAATAACCTAACCATACCCGTTCTTACCCAAACCTAACCTTACCCAACCTTACCCAAAATCTAACGTCACCTGACCTTACCTAAAACCTAACCTTATCTGACCTTACCAAAACCTAACCATACCCGACCTTACCAAAACCTAACCTCACCTGACCTCACCCAAAACCTAACCTCACCCGATCTTACCAAAACCTAACCTTCCCCGACCTTACCCAAAACCTAACCTCACCCGACCTTACCCAAAACCTAACCTTACCCGACCTTACCCAAAACATAACCTCACCCAACCTAACCCAAAACCTAACCTTACCCGACCTTACCCAAAACATAACCTCACCCAACCTAACCCAAAACCTAACCATACCCGACCTTACCAAAAACCTAACCTCACCCGACCTTACCCAAAACCTAACCATACCGACCCAGCCCAAAAACCTAACCTTACCCGACCTTACCAAAACCTAACCTTACCCGACCTTACCCAAAACCTAACCTTATCTGACCGTACCAATAACCTAACCATACCCGACCTTACCAAAAACCTAACCTCAAAACCCAAAATCTAACCTTACACAAAACTTAAGTCATTTAAGATCTACTTACAGAATGGTGTCAGCAGCTTGTCTATAACAGCTTATTAAGGATGTTGAAATTGATCCGTTACAAGTTCAGTGACCTCTCAAGTTAACATCTACAGATATGAATTTTGACATAACATTTTGACAATAACGTGAAAAACAACTGAATTCAGCAGTCAATTTAAACAAATTTTATGTACGTTGTTAATTAAAAGTCTACAGATCTACTGAATGTATTTACTGGTGCTTCATCATTAATATGTTGTTGATATGGTACTTACAGTCTGTTGAGTGTTTATTTAATCTTAAAAAAGGACCACTTAAAATAGTCACCAAATAAAAATGCATGTGAACTTTGGTCATTGATCAACTGAATGCAATTAATCTTCAAATATTATGAGTAAAAATACACCACAGTAAGTCTCATGTAGGACACTCACCCCTTTGAATGGTTCTTTCAGTATTGAAATTGCAGTAAATCTCCTCGTAGACTCTCTCAGTGCCCCTACTCAAGCCTTCACAGACGCCCTCAAACACTCTTCTCTGGCCTTCATAGACTACATTCTCCATCCTCTTAGAGAGCCCTGTGAAGGAAACAAAGAGAAACACTAAACCAGTTCAGTGGACAAGAAGATTGATGATTGAAGGAAAAATTCAGAGAATGTCCAGAAAGTGGATGGTAGATGATCTCTGAATCTCTCTACCTCTCCTGAGCACTCTGTTCTGGTAAATCAGCACAACCAGAAGCACTAAGGCCAGGAAGAGCACCGCTCCCAGAACTAGGAGAGACACTGGATGGATGAATGGAACAGCTGGAGGAGTGACTGTCCTCTCTGATGTCTGATGCACTGGACATGAAAATACAAACAAATACAGAAACTGTGTAGAGAACTGAACAATCTATTCAGAGACATTTTAGATAAATGAAACAGTACCAGTGGTGATGGATGCAGCAGCTTTTGTAAGTGTCATAGTGGGGGGCTCATTCCTTTCTGTAAATACAGAAACAAAAGAGGAAGACAGACACTTCTAAAATGGGGTTTTAATGGAAGGGGGTATTCCGGTTCTAACATTTGAGAAGTATCAGAATCAAAGCCTTGCAGATAATTAACACTGGGATAAACATGATTTGATTGGAGACTCAAAAATTAAGCAGGCCTGCACAGGTGACTCCAGCGTCCTGCCTGTGGGAGCAGTCAGTGTGGTTCTTCAGGGAATGAGGACAGTCCCACAGGTGAATCTCATTCCCTCTACACTTCACTCTGTTTAGCCAGATAGGCCCTTCACCAGCACCAAAGACAGCACTCCCATCAGCACTCAGCGCCGGCCCACAGCCCAGCTGCCTGCAGACCACCTGAGCATCCCTGATGTTCCACAGATCATCACAGACAGACCCCCATGTTTTATTGTGATACACCTCCAGCCTCCCAGAGCAGTTTCCCTTTCCTCCTCTCAGCCTGAGAGGCAGGCGATCTAAATCACACACATCACACATGAGGAGACAATGAACTGATGAGCTAGTGTAGTCATAGAACTCGACAATACAGCCACATTGTACCATACAGATGTTCACTGTGATTGAAACAAACAGATTAATATACCATTAACATTTGTGTGAAGAAGAGGTGCAACACTTGTGACATTTGTGTTTTTCTCTGCATGTGTACTTACTTGAACACTGTCTGCAATGAAGAGATGAAGAGTATTTCGTATGCTGTAACACACGATCACTTTCCTTTTCTGTAAATATGAAAAGATAACCATAATAATCACTGAACTTTTCCTTGTTTAGATATTTAAGCCTGTTTTAATTCTAAATTTATTATTATTTTTTTTTATTTAATTCAGTTTATTGCTAGCATAATAAAATAACAGAAAACAATATATTAATATCAACATACAAAACCAATCCAAGCTGCCTACCTGAACAGGTAATGTGAGCCACCTCATTGCTATTGTCACATTTGTTCTGTCTCCAGGGTGAAGATGGACAGTGCCACAGAGTGGAGTCATGTTTCCTACATTTCAGATCATCCAGCCAGTTAGGAGCTGATTCCACACTTGCTTTGGAAGCCCTCTGACTGCCAGATCTTCCACAGTTCAGCTCTTGACAAATGAATCTTGCAGTTTCTTTATTCATCCCATTTACACACACATTACCCCAGGTTCCATTGTAGAACACTTCCAGATTCCCCTCACAGCCCTCTGTGAGTCTTATCTCTTTAAACTCTGGTGAGAGAATTGTGATTTCTACTTGAGCTTTTATCACATATGTTTATGGATGTTTTAGAAATGGTTTATTCATTTGTTAAATATCTAGCATTCTGTGATAATGTTAAACTTTACTTGCTTGCACAAATTTAACTTTAACTTCATATCACTTTACCTGAGCAAATGATTCCTACGTCCTCCTTGTGTCCACATTCATCCTCTCCACACAGCTGAAATCTGCAGTTCCACAGGGACGTCTCGTTCCCCTCACACTCCACCTCATTCAGCCATATGGGTCCAGTTCCCGGTCCAAACCGGGCTGGTACCGGAGCACTGAGGGCCACTCCACACTGCAGCTGTCTACACACCACCTGCGCATCCTTAATATCCCACAAGTCATCACACACTGTCCCCCATGAGCCGCTGTGGAAAACCTCCAGCCTTCCTGCACAGTCTCCCCCAGAACCAACCAGCCTGATGGAGCTGTGAGCTGAATTAAACTTACCTACACAAACGCAAAGAAAGCATTATGTAAGGAAGCTTATTAGCTAGTTTTCATATTTAACTGCTGTAATTCTTACCAGAGCAGGTGATTGAGAGCTGTTCTCTGGAGCTGCAGTTGACTGCTTGTGCGCTGCTGCAGTTCCCCAGATGTGCTTCACTCCCAGAACAACTGAAACCCATCACACACATGTGTCTGTGTTCAGGACTGGATGGAGGGGAGCTGGAGAAGTTGAGCACAGAGCCACAGCCCAGCTGTCTGCAGACCACAGAGGCCACAGACTCACTCCAGGAGTCCAGCAGAACTCCCCTCCAGTCCTGCCAGAAGTACACCTCCACCTGCCCCTTACAATCCATCCCTCCAGATAACCGCACTCGCTCCTCATGAAATGCCAGCGAGGAACCTGAAGAGAAAAAAAAACTTGAAGCATTGAAAACTTGAAAACGAAAGCATTTTTGATTTTGACAACGCATTGGTTTGAGTGGTCCTTCTTAGCGTCCTTTTTTAAAGAAGTCCCTCAGTAAAATAACACAACAATGTAGCTTCAGTGAATACATACAGTATGTTATCAAAAGACATTTCATTGACTACATCAATAAAATGTGTGTATAATCTGCTGAATTCAGTTGTTTTTCACTTTATTTGGAGTGTTCAACTTCATTTCTGTAAAGGTTTACATGAGAGGATTGAACATGTAACAGGTCTAATACAGCCCATCTCAACATCCTCAACAAGCTGTTATAGACATGCTGCTGACACCATTCTCTAACTGGGGCTTAACTGGGTTAGGTGTTTGGTAAGGTGGGGTAAGGTTAGGTTTTGCGTAATAGGAGTAACATTAAGTCTACTTTATGTAACACATCAACAATAAATCTACTTAAAGTAAGTAATGTATCAACAACACATCTTCAAGATATTTACCTCAATGTATTCAGATGCTTCACTACTGCTTCTTTACTGGTATGCGGTTGATTTGTTACTGATACTTTGTTAAGAGTTTATTAATCATCCACAAAGGAGCACTCAAAATAAAGTGTTACCATGGACTAAATCAGGCAGGGATTTTCCAGGCCAAGAGATTAGCTTTTACCCTCATCTAACACACTGAATTCAGTTAATGCTACTTAGCTGATGAGCTGAATCAGGTGTGTTTAATGAGGCAGTGTGCTAAAGTCTGCAGTGTTTTGGCCTGTGAGGACTGGAGCCTGACACATGTGACTAAATGAATCTGAGAGCTCACCACTGCAGATGACTCCAGCATCCTGTTTATGAGAGCATGCAGTTCGACTCCATGATGAAATGGGACATTTTGACAGGTGTGTTTCGTTCCCCTGACAATTAAACACATCAGCCCAGATCTGGCCACTCCCCTCCCCAAACCAGTCTGACCCCAACACAGCCACAGCACTCCCACACTTCAGCTGACCACAGAGGACACTGGCAGCTCTCAAATCCCAGCTTACATCACACACTGTGCCCCATTCACTAAGGTACTGGAGCTCCACTCGACCAGAACAGGAGTCAGAGCCGTTCACCAGCTGAGCTCCAGTGTGACCTGAGAATATAATGAAAAGCTAATTAAAACAGCATGTCAAAAGAAAGCAGAGACTTTATTACTTGAATGTGAATAAATAATTGCATATTTTGGAAAGCTTGAATTTTATGCTTTACCAGAACATATTAGACCCACATCACTGTTATGGGAACAGTTGTGTTTGAGTGAAGAGGATGTTGGACATAGAGTAATGTCATATTCATTGCCTCTACACTGAAGCTCCTCTGACCACACCTGACCCTCCCCTCTGCCAAAAGCAGCTGCTCCCAGCACCTCCACAGGAAGCCCACAGCCCAGCTCTCGACACACAACCTCTGCATCCTGCTGGTCAAAGTCTGTATCACACACTGTGAACCAGGTATCTCCATGAAGCACCTCCACTCTCCCAGAGCACAGATGAGAACCACCAGTAAATCTGGGCTTTCTGTTACCTTTGTGTAATTCAGAGACAAGACTTTGCAAAGCACACTTAACAGTAGAAGAATTACAAAAATACAAAAAAGAATCAAGACAAAAAAAATAATAAATAAGATCCTTAAAAACAACAAGTAGTATTCAATACATCGTATATTTAATTAGTATTAACTTTAACTTAAAAATCCATATTTGCGGTTTAAAATGTAATAATATTTAATATTTATGAATTTCATTTATATTAATTGTCCAAATTTATGCATGAGAAAGATTAAAATTCATTATATTAAAGGACTGGTAATTGTTATTAAGAGTAATTGATGCATACCTGAACAGATCACTTCAATATCTATATAATGGTAACAGGTATGTTCACCCCATCCCAGTGATCCACAGTGTTTCAGTGTAGACTCTGATCCACTGCAGTCCACATGACTCATCCAGATTGGTCCTGATCCTGGTACAGTAAGATCTATACTTAACGGCTCCCCACAGTCTAGCTCTCCACACACAACTGCAGCAGCTCTCATATCCCAGCCACGACAACACACTGTTCCCCACTGTCCTCTATGAAGAACCTCTACTCTCCCAGCACAGCGACTACCACCATCCACCAACCTCACACTATCTGGGGGGCAAAAAACAATGAAAAAAGCAGCCCAGACAGAAGATAATATGGTGAGACATAATCAGAGATAATTGTATGACTTGTGCTTCATGTGTTACAATGCAATGTGAGTTAGAAAAATACCCTCTTACTTTTACAAACTAGTCCCACATCATTATCATGGGTGCAGTTGTGTTTGAGTGATGACAATGTTGGACAGAAGTGAATCTGAGATTCGTTGCCTCTACACTGAAGCTCCTCTGACCACACCTGACCCTCCCCTCTGCCAAAAGCAGCTGCTCCCAGCACCTCCACAGGAAGCCCACAGCCCAGCTCTCGACACACAACCTCTGCATCCTGCTGGTCAAAGTCAGCTTCACAAACTGTGGACCAGGTCTCTCCATGAAGCACCTCCACTCTCCCAGAACAGCGAGAACCATTAACCAGCCTGACTCCTGAAAATGTAAATCCCCATATAAACCCAATTCCAAATTTTGGGAAAGTGAATTATGAAATACAAATTAAAATAGAAGGCAGCAATTTATTAATCCACTGTGACCTATACTGAAATGAAAGACAAATACAACATATTAATGTTTTATATTGCTAACTTCATAGTTTTTTGTAAATAAATGCTCATTCTGAAATTGATGACTGAAGCACATTCTAAAAAAGATGTATGGGGCAATCTAAGACTAGGAAAAGTGTTAAATGTTCACAAAAAACATTTTAAAAGAAGTCATGTAACCATGCTTGGATATAAAAAGGGCTTCCAGTAAAGTTTCATTTTTTATAAGCAAGGATGGGTTGAGGCTCACCACTCTGCCAAAAAATGCATCAGCAAAAATACAACAATTTAAAAGCAATGTTTCTCAATAATCAATGGTAAACTCTCTGTGCATAAAAACAGCCAAAAACCACAACTGAATGCCAGCGACCTTCAAATGGTGCTGCATTAAAATCTGGCATGCTTGTGATGGATATCACCACGTAGGCTTGTAAATATAAAAATAAACTGTTGTCAATAAATACTGTTCCGTGCTGCATGCACAAATGCAAATTAAGACTGTACTGTGCACAGTGGATGCCAACAAAGTCCACAAACACTGTCAATTTCTCTGCACTTTTTCTATGCACTTTAAATTATCTGAAATAGACTGATAAACACTGGAAAGTTAACCCCTTAAAATCCCAGGCTTATTACATACTAATGCTTATTTTTCAGTAACCACAGGGACATTAATGCAAACTGCTTGAGCTACACTCTTAAAAAATGATGTTTTTTCAAGGGTTCTTTAGTAAAGAAAATGGTTCTATATTGAACTATGAACACTCAAAGAACCATTTGCTTGATTAAATGGGTCTCTGCATGGTGAAATGGCTCTTCAGATATCTTCATATATCGCTGTTGTCGGACAAAAACCTCATATCTCCAAAATGAAAAAACACACATTACTTTTAATGTAAGTCAATGGAACCAGACTTTTTTTCCAAGTCATTTTGGGCTGTTTCTTTTGGTCCATTCTTCATGAAATTTACGTACAATGTAAATGCCAACAGCTATTTTCAAATTATGTCAAAAACTGGAAAACGACAATAATGGAGATACATGGTTTTCTTCCGACAGCAGCGATATGTTGTTTTTATTTATTTATTTATTTATTTATTTTCAATTTAATGCAGGCTAAATAGAATTCAGTTCAGATCACTGTTTTTCTTTGGAAATGGGTTTGTAAAACATACACAAAAAAGGAACCCATGGACTGTGATTCTTTAGAAAGTCCAAAGAGAAATTAAATACTGAAAAGATGCATAAAATGTCACATTAAGTTTGTCAGATCCTATTCTTAACTGCATACAAGATTGTCAATTGTCATTTTTTAAATGAGGTGTACAGTTACTTTCAAAAATAAATTTAATGTAGTATTTCTAAATTCCTCTCAAACCTATGAGTGATTCAATTCACACATGCAGTGTTTTGAAGCCACACTGTGAGTTCAAAATGACTTCACAGCTTAAAAAATCCTGGGTGAGTTGCCACTGAATTAACCTAAAGCAAGATATTACTAGTTTGAAGAAGAATGAAACATGGACAATGGTGACATGTGGTGGTAATTTAAATTTCTTTCGTTTACCTGAGCAGATGACTCCAGCAGCTGAACTGTGATCACAGTCATGTCTACTCAACCTTCTAGATCTACAGTGCTTCAATATAGTTTCTGATCCACTACAGTCCACACTGTCCATCCAGACTGGTCCTGATCCTGGTCCAAAGTGAGCATCACTTAGTGCATCTACAGCCTCTCCACAGCCCAGCTCTCTACACACCACTGCAGCATCTCTCATATCCCAGCCATCATCACACACTGTTCCCCACTGTCCTCTATGAAGAACCTCCACTCTCCCAGCACAGCGACTGCCACCATCCACCAACCTCACACTGACTGTACAACAGAGAGAGAGAGAGCGATGGACACATACTCACAACTGTAGAAAAAAACCTAAATTAATTAATCCGATCATTTAATCAAGTGGATATCTTAGTAATCCACAAATATTACAATACCAAACAGGTCCACAAGAAACAATACACACACACACATATATATATATATATATGTGTGTGTGTGTGTGTGTGTGTGTGTGTGTATAGTGCATGCAATAAGTGTAAAAGGATTGTTCAGAAGGATTATGGTATGATACATACAGTGATTATGTACATTAAAATGTGTGCAGTAAATTGCATGTGCAGCTATCCTTGTTTAATAGGATGA
>NW_023495729.1:0-8026 GCF_904425465.1 Colossoma macropomum
ACAAGAGATAAAAGTATTAAAACAGCTAATTATTGGCCAGTTCTTTGTGTGTGTGTGGTTGAATACTTATTTTTTTTAAAACTGCATGTTTGTGTATGATGGTTGAATGTGATGATGTCATAGTGGCTCGCAGTTTCATGCACATATTATCATTATGATCATATAATTGTGTTATGGTATAATATTGTGAAACAGTATGACGTTGCCTTGAACAGTTCAACACTTCAATACTAAAACATGTGTTCATCAGATGATCACTTTACCCTAAAATGTCTAGCCTGTCATGCACCCTCACCTGACTTGGTGGACATATGCATCTTTTATAAAATGCAATAGAAACAGTCTATGCAATCCTATATACTCGTCTTTTTTATTTTAATTTTTTCTGAATATGTAGCGTGCACTACAAACAGTATAATAGAGTCTCACTTACACATCTATGTATATATGCAATTACACAGCTTTTCATATGCATTTTGTTAAAAGTAATCTTTTTGAAAACTATATATAAATAAAAAATATATTTAGAAAATAATATCATAATAATGTACCTAAAGACAGTAAGTTGATTTGTCAAGCCAACGTAATGAATAGAATACATTTTAAATTTGACAGATATACATGTACTGCTGTGAATGTGGTTTAGTCACAGTGGACCTCAGGACACAGTAGAGTCACACAGTTTCTGTATCAGTGAAACTGAAATACCTGCATCAGATCTTTTATTAAACTCATCATCATTACTGTATGATTCTGAAAATCTCTTCAGCATGTTCACTCAGAATTGGGCAGAACACTTTGAAGAATAGTGAAGGCTGAATACTAAATATATATTGTTTTATAATGTTTTCAGTAATATATCCCATTACAAAGCATAAAAAAGAAAACTATTCAGAAAACATTTAGAATACATTAAGAATATATCTTGAAAAGACACATGGGAAAACTCAGTCCACTGCTGCTCCCATAATCCCCTGAGCAGGACTGCTGCATGTCTCCTGAAGATGAAGAGTATTTTTTTTCTCATGAAATCAATTAATCAATGACAGTAATCTGTCAACCCAGAAATCTTAAAAATTAGAAGAGGTGTCTGAATATTTCATGACAGACAGTGTAAAGTCCCTTTTAAAGGTCACCTGCAATCACCTGTCATATTAAACATTATTACTATTTTGTTCAGTAATAACTTTTGTAATGCAGGTTTTAACATCATAAACTGGACACATTTTTAAGATGCTCATCATTACATTAAGTAGAACATGTTATTAAATAATTAACAATATACTGTATTTATTTACAACAATTTCCTCTTCCTCGACATTTGATCACCACTTTCTTCATCCGTTGAAAAAAAATATTTTTGACACAAAGGTCTAATGTTGCTTATGAAACTGTATCCTGATTTACCTGAGATTAACTCTAATGTGAAGGTCTTTAAAGTGTGCACTAAAAAACTGAAGCCACAGAACACCAATGCTAAACTAAAAATATTTTATTTCAAAGTCTGCATTTTTAAGTATGTTTGGAACAGTTCTTCTCTTTCTGTCCACTTAAAATTGAACAAAACTGCTTTAATATTCATTAAAGACTAGATGAAGTCTACCCTCCTGTGGACAGTTTCCCTCATTACATCTATCAGAACATTCCCTCACTCTGACACTAAACGTACAGGTATTAGTTTAGGTCAGAATTGTGTTCCTGAAGATGTAGAGAATTAAATGTATTTAATCAGAACTCAAGAAAAATGTAATATCACCAATTTGAATGTAAGATCTGTTCAGTATGGCATGTAGTGTAAAATAAAATTCAGATATACAGTTACAAATTCTGTAGAAACAGGCTTTGTACAGTATCTAATGTTTAAAGCTGTGTAGTGTAAGGGGTATAATAAGGGGTTTTTGTACAGTGTAGCTGGGTTTCCTGTCACTGTGGGCTGCAGGGCACAGTAGTAGAGTGCAGAGTCTGATACTGCAGCAGAGGAGATCGACAGATCCACATGCCTGTTGTCTTGATAAAGTTCAACAGACATTCGAGGAACAGAATCACTCTTTAACCCTTGCAGGCTTTTATACAGGAGAAACTCTGGTCTGGATCTGGGAAACTGACGATACCACTGAAGAACATCATTATTATAACTGTTACTGTAGTTGCAGGAGAGAGTAACATTATCACCCTCTGAAACATGAATTTCTCCTTCCAGTGGTACAACGGTCTGTGCTGATGTGTCTCCTGGAAAAACAGAACAATTATTGAAGAAATTAAATTGAAATCTCTCACACAACATTCAAATAAATCTGCTATTACAATTTCTACTTTGCTTTTCAGATTTTCTTTTTTCTCACGACAGTTCTGAAAAAAAAAGTCACTAAAGTTCTCTTACCTAAAAGCAGTGCTAGGAGAGAAAGGATAGAGAGCAGCATGTTGATAGAGATGTGAAGTGACTGAGAGCAGAGTCAGAGCTGAATGGGATTAGTGTAGCTCTCTGCTGAGATACACAACTCCACCCATAATGCAGCTCATACAGTCAATCACAATACACTGCTGTCATGACTCATTTCCTTATATTGTGATCATTTAGCATAGAGCTTTACCCTCATCTTAATTTAAAGTTTTATGTTGATATATCTTTGATGTTCCATGTTTCCATATTACAAACACCACAGAATTTTTCATATTTTTGTTATTCAGGTATTATGTTTCCTCTTTCACTTAGATTATTATCACCAATTGATCTGTTAATATTTGTGTTTGTGAGAAAGAGAAACATGTGGATAGATTGTGATTTGAACCCCTAAAAGGGGCGTTTTTGTGAGAAGAGTAAATGCACTAATGCAGCACTAAGTAGAGAATGAAGAAATTCCACAAGTTTATGCAGTGTACAAAATAGCCCCTGGCTCCTCCAGTGTTGGCTGCCTACTTACTTGCCATAGCAACATTGATGCTAGCTTCAGTGGCAACGGCTTGTTTGTTTTAACATTTCTTCTTTTGGAAATGCTCTTTTTGAGTTTCTTAATGTGCTCTTCTTCTCATTAATTGAGATCTTATTCATCTCCTCTTTTTGTCTTCAGCTTGAGAAATGAGTAACAATTCACTCTTTCCTCCAAATTCTTGTCAGATTTACAAATATGCAACAGCATATTGTAAAGTTTTTCAGAGGTATGATGGGCATAGTTACGGTTGCTAGGCTATGAAGGATCAACTGGGTGAACCAGTTTGCGCCACTCTGAGGCAGACCAGCACTGCAGCTCTAGTTATTTAAGAAAACTAAAGACAGAAGCTCTCCGATTGTAAGTGAAACAGCTAAAAAATGATCTTTCCCTCAATTTGTATTAACACACTGTAACAGACAGCAAACCATCATAAGTATATTTTCTGTGACCCCCTAGAATTTTGATTTTTAAACATTCAGGTTGTGTGGATGGACATTCAGGGGGTCCAAGAGGTGTATTTTTCACCTTGAATTCATCTATCAGTCTGGTAGTGGTGTAACAATGGTATGGGGTGTGTTTTCATTGCTTTTCAAAGCAATGGTGGATCACCACAGTATATCTGAACCTCATTGCCAGTCAGGTGTTCAGTGTGAGAAACTCACATGACATGAAAATAAATTCAGCTTGATTTCCTAGTTACCAAATCTCAATCCAATTGAACTAAACACAATCGAAGACCCCACAAGTGAAGCATCCACAACAATTTTAGGTCAGGGTCACAAGTGTGGCACAGAATCAGATGGGAGGCTTCTGTGAATAATGGACTATGACTTTGTGGGTAATATGACAAATTTTGCCATTTTGCTTCTGGATCATCGGTGGAGCTGTTCTTGTGCTGGAGTTGAGATTCTGAGAGATTCTCTCTGAACTCTGCTGCTGTGTGTCCAGCTCCAAATTTAGGTTTCAGTAAAATATATTTTGGAGAGTGATGATCTTTCTGTTGGTACCACTGCAGAGTTGGATCTGAGCTTGTGGTGTTGTATTCACAATCTAAAGTTACTGTTTCTCTTTCAGATGCCCACTGCTGTCTTCTTGGCTGGAAAACTGTGTCCTTTCCTCGACATTCTGTGAAGATATTGAAATATGTTAGTATCTGACATGAACAGTAAATCAGCACTTTATTAATGGAGACTATACATTACCTAAACAACATGCGAGAAGTATTGACAGAGTCCTCCTGGTAAAGCAGTTTACCATGCAAAACCCATCAACAGCAAACCACGCAAGTTGCTCTCTGTCTGTCTGCATTTAGGGTTAGTCTTTACTGGGACACAGATACTTGTTTTCTCTCTGAAAGGATAGAACAGGCTAGATCTGTGATATGTGTTGATATATCTCCCCCTGTTGGTGTATTTACAGTACGTTTTTCACTGCAAAAAACAAAATCTTAGCAAGTCAAATTATCTTATATCAAGACAATAAATCTTATTTTTTTCTCTGATAAGAATTTTTGTCTTACAAAGCACTTTAAGTGTAAGATTATTTTGCTTATTTTTAGAACAATTACCCTGATCAGCCTTAGTTAGAGATTTTACCTTATTTTAAATTATTTAGGGCTCAAAATAAGCACAAAAAGTCAATGTTCAAGGTATTATGATTTGTGCATCCATATTTAAAATAAAAAAAATCAGGGCATTTTCACTTGTTTCAAGAATTAAAGTCTTACTTCAAGGATTTTGAGATGGGACCAAAAAAACATTGAATATTGTTTATTTGTCATGATGCTTGCATCAGGTATTACACAGACATGCACTAAGGAATTAAGACATTAATTCACAAAAGTACTTCTTAGGAAGACATACAGAATCTTACACAATATGTATAAAGGACAGGAATCAATCTGCCATTACCAGCCAAGTGCTTAACACTGTAAGGGCCATCTCATCTATTTACATCAAAACCCAGGAATTGGGTGCTCCAGTCCTGGAGGACCAGACTCCGGTAAAGTTTGGTGATATTCCTGCTCAAGCAGACCTGATTTAAATCTGTTAATTACTAAGGTTTTTGGTAGGGTAGAGCAGGAAAATCCCCCAACTGTGACTCCGGCCCCCACTTCACTACTCCTGTACCACACAGTGAAGCACTTGCAAATCATAATAGTACTTCATAACAATATTGTAAGAACATATTCACAGTCTTTATTCTAACATTTATAGGAATTACAGCAATCTGCTATCACCAGCCCAGCGATTAACATTGTGCTTGGCAATTTATATACATGAAAACATACCTGCATGATGTTTGTAGTTTACATATATACACTTATGAATTAATAGATGCTTTGTAAAGCCTAATGATATCAGGCCTAATGATACTTCACAGGAATATAGATATTTTCGTTGTTGCAAAATGTAGTAAGAGGTGAAATCAACAAGACTGTCCGCAATCAACTTTATATGACAAGAAAGAAGTATGTTGTATGACTGAATCTCAAAGCAACACAGTGTTGAATTTATGCAAATATCTTGTATGAGACCAAATACAGGCATATCATCATCAGTGGCACTGGTAAAAATAAAGGACTTGCGACTTACATACTTGTTGCCATTTAGAATAAGCCATTTGACAGACACTGCATGATCTATTCCCTCAATGTCAATGAAGTCTCTACATTTTTCTTGCAGATAAGTCATATTCTTCACCTCTGATGCAGGTCCTAACTCCTGCTCTTTGTTAAAAATAGGGTGGTCTAAAGTGTTAGCGTTCTGGCAACACTCATACATTTGACTGAGTTTTACCAAAGACTTACAGACATGTTTAAAGTTCAATTTTGATGCCCATTTTTTGAAAAAACAATGTTTCGACTCAAACCGCATACACGTGTCTGACCATTGGACCTAACATTTTAATCTGGGATGGGATATGAATCAAGTAATGGTGTTTTGGAGTGATATTGATCTCAGGAAAAAGTTCTTTCATATGCTTCAAATGCTGCTCAATAAGTACTTTCAGATTTGATACAGTGTAAAGAGAGATAACAGGTGCAAAGTTAATCTGAACAATTTCTATCAGTTCAAGAAGAAATTTAACAAACTGATTTCCTTCAACAGCACTAAACAAAAATGGCAAGATTTTAAGCAAAACAAGCATCTGTCCTGAGGATTGCTTGATTTTGTTATCATTTGATGCCAGGGTGGCATATGTGACAGGGCATGGTTTATCTTTGACATCTGTTAGAGTGTAAGGAAAACCTAGAATGGCTGAATTAAAAGTATCCAGATCAATTTGTCCTGAAAGAATGAGCTTTTTCAGTACACATTTAACTTCAAACTGAGCTATGCCTTCAAGTATGACATGCATTACATCCTGTGGTGTTTGCTGTATAAGATCAAAACCTGGGAAATTAACCAGCTTGCTCTTTCTGTTTATTTCATATGTTGTTTTTAAACTGTTTCTTAAGAATTCAGTGCTGGCCTTTTCAATTTCATTGCACTGCCTAAATTGTTTATCGAGAGTTCGTTTCACAAAGACATCCGCATTAAAGTAGTTCTGTATATCCTCGAAAATACATTCACAATGTCTGCATTTGCTGTATGCAAATCCTACACCCTCTTTGAATCCACTTTGTGTCTCCGCACAGAGAAATCACTGCACCATACATTTCTCTTTCCCCATTAGCTGTATGAATCTGAACACCACTGTACAAAAGAACCAAGTCTTCTTGAATTCTTTGTAATACTGCATCCACACCACATTCAGAGAGATCACTTGACTTTACTACGGCTAGAAGATGAATTAGTGTCTAATATCTCCATTGTTTCTTTTTCCAACTGACTCCCAGAACTACTCTGAAATACTGTTCTGAGCTGCTCCTTCAGGCTGTTGATCAGCAACATCTGGCACTGCTGCACTCCAGCTACAATTGTATTCACGCTGCTCTGAAACAATAAGAACAAAATGTGGATTAACACCATTAACTCTAAAATCCAACAGCAGTGCATAACAAGGGTCTCTGGACCATCAGCATTAATACTGAAGCAGGTGTCAATAATATAAAGCTAATGTAATTTTTTCTGAAAGATTTCCGTCTCTGTATCTGCTGGTGCTTGGTCTGAGGCCACATTTGTGCCCTCACTGTTGAATCCTGAGTATACTGATAACCCAGTGTCAAAGTTCCCAAAATGTTCAAATGTTCTTGTCATACGTGTTCCCCTGCTGCCTTCAAACGACTTTAATCGACTGTTGTGGCCCCCTTGTGTCCGTCTGTCCGTGCACCTGCTCCAAGTGGTCCTCAACAAGTGCTGTGAATGGGTTCGCTTTATATGGTACCAGAAAGAATTGTAGACTCGATACTCTTTGGTACAGCCACGATGCCGCATAGAACACGAAAATCTGGGCTGTGACTATGCGCTAAATTTATGTGGCTCAGTAGGGACTTAAGTGTCAAAGCCACAAACACGTAACAGATTACACAACGCCAAATTATTTTTACCGTTAAAATTACGCAACGAATAAGTAGCCAACAAACTGCAAAAAGACCGCGATGAGCCCCTGGGAGGGCGCTTTATATGTCAAAAAAGAGGGGTGTATAACAGCTGGTTAAACAATCACTGTAATGTTGAGCTATTTACGTTTAATTTTATTTTGTTTTAGAGCTGTAATAAATTTAACGCATTTTATTAACTCAAACAGTTAACCCAAAGAGTGCTGCATTATCAAATTAATCATTTTTAAAATATGCACCCCCTTTATATCACAAGATGGTACGTCCCCCCATAGTTCCCGCCAGACGGTTTTTGAAACAGGACTTCAGCTTTGCTTCTACAAATCAAAAGCGCTGCATATGGATGCATTGGCTGATATTTCCACGGCAGCAGTTAAAGGTAATAACTTATATTTTCAGTTGCAATGTTGAGTTAAACGAGTTTTGTGAGCCTGCAATTTCAGTTATCCTGAGTTTTAGCTATATTAACCTAATTTACCATACAGTTGATGACTAGCTAGCAGGCTAGTTAACGCTAGCTAACTAGCGAACCTAACCTCTGTTAGTTTCAAGAAGTGTTGTCTTAATCCCCTTTAATAATAATAAAAAAAAA
>NW_023495730.1:0-37500 GCF_904425465.1 Colossoma macropomum
GGCATTAATATAGAGTTGGCCCCCCTTTGTGTGCAACAGGAAAGTGTCCCCGAACTGCTGCTACAAAATCAGAAGCATATCATTGTCTAAAATGTCTTGGTCTTCTGTAGCATTAATGAAGTTCCCGACACAGTTCTTACGCTGATGCTGCTTCCAGAGGAATTGTAGTTTGGAACTGTGAGTCATGCAATAAAGAATAGGTGAATTTTACATGCTACGCATTTCAGCACTTGGTGGACCCTCTCTGTGAGTTTGTGTGGTCTGCTGCTTCGTGGCTGAGCTGTTGTTGCTCTGAGATGCTTCCATTTCACAATAATAGCACTTACAGTTGACCAGGACAGACCGAACAGGGCAGACATTTCACAAACTGACTTGGTACCACAGATATAAAAGGTAGCATTCTTTGACAGGGCCATGTTTAAGGTCACTGAGCTCTTCAGTACAACCCATTGATGTTTGTCTATGGAGGTTGTGTGTCTATGTTCCTGATTTTACACATCTGTTAGCAATGGGTGTGGCTGAACACTCAAACTCAATCATCAGGAGGGGTGTCCACATATGTTTGGTCATATAGTGTATCTCGAAGCCTGAATTTAGTTTGCTGTGCAAAATTGAAATACATCTGCAGTTTAAAGACTCCATGTTGTTTATAAAGGCACGTCAAAGTCATAGCAATCAAAATTTTCCCAAGTGAGGCACTGTGGTAGGTGGGGTAGTTAATGGGTAGTCCTCTTGCAGATGCAATGAGTCACTACTGCTAGCTATAGTGAACTATGCTGCCTGTCACAGCTGCCTAAAAACAAGAGAAACGGACGCTTAAACAGGAGTTAGGACCCTGTTGGGGTTTATCCTAAAGTTAGGAGAGTATTACTAATATCACCGTCTGTGACGTTCGCTCTGTATCTGTGAGGAGATCCTGGTTTTATTTCTATACTCTAATTAAACTAATATCACTCAGTGACGTTCGCTCTGTATCTGTAAGAAGATCCTGGTTTTATTTCTATACTCTAATTAAACTAATATCACCGTCGGTGACGTTCGCTCTGTATCTGTGAGGAGATCCTGGTTTTATTTCTATATTCTAATTAAACTAATATCACCGTCGGTGACGTTCACTCTGTATCTGTGAGGAGATCCTGGTTTTATTTCTATATTCTAATTAAACTAATATCACCGTCGGTGACGTTCACTCTGTATCTGTGAGGAGATCCTGGTTTTATTTCTATATTCTAATTAAACTAATATCACTCAGTGACGTTCGCTCTGTATCTGTGAGGAGATCCTGGTTTTATTTCTATACTCTAATTAAACTAATATCACTCAGTGACGTTCGCTCTGTATCTGTAAGGAGATCCTGGTTTTATTTCTATACTCTAATTAAACTAATATCACCGTCGGTGACGTTCGCTCTGTATCTGTGAGGAGATCCTGGTTTTATTTCTATATTCTAATTAAACTAATATCACCGTCGGTGACGTTCGCTCTGTATCTGTGAGGAGATCCTGGTTTTATTTCTATATTCTAATTAAACTAATATCACTCAGTGACATTCGCTCTGTATCTGTGAGGAGATCCTGGTTTTATTTCTGTACTCTAATTAAACTAATATCACTCAGTGACGTTCGCTCTGTATCTGTGAGGAGATCCTGGTTTTATTTCTATACTCTAATTAAACTAATATCACTCAGTGACGTTCGCTCTGTATCTGTGAGGAGATCCTGGTTTTATTTCTATACTCTAATTAAACTAATATCACCGTTGGTGACGTTCGTTCTGTGTCTGTGAGGAGATCCTGGTTTTATTTCTATATTCTAATTAAACTAATATCACCGTCGGTGACATTCGCTCTGTATCTGTGAGGAGATCCTGGTTTTATTTCTATACTCTAATTAAACTAATATCACTCAGTGACGTTCGCTCTGTATCTGTGAGGAGATCCTGGTTTTATTTCTATACTCTAATTAAACTAATATCACTCAGTGACGTTCGCTCTGTATCTGTGAGGAGATCCTGGTTTTATTTCTATACTCTAATTAAACTAATATCACCGTTGGTGACGTTCGTTCTGTGTCTGTGAGGAGATCCTGGTTTTATTTCTATATTCTAATTAAAACTAATATCACCGTCGGTGACGTTCGCTCTGTATCTGTGAGGAGATCCTGGTTTTATTTCTATACTCTAATTAAACTAATATCACTCAGTGACATTCGCTCTGTATCTGTGAGGAGATCCTGGTTTATTTCTATACTCTAATTAAACTAATATCACTCAGTGACGTTCGCTCTGTATCTGTGAGGAGATCCTGGTTTTATTTCTATACTCTAATTAAACTAATATCACCGTCGGTGACGTTCGTTCTGTGTCTGTGAGGAGATCCTGGTTTTATTTCTATATTCTAATTAAACTAATATCACCGTCGGTGACGTTCGTTCTGTGTCTGTGAGGAGATCCTGGTTTTATTTCTATATTCTATTTAAACTAATATCACCGTCGGTGACGTTCGCTCTGTATCTGTGAGGAGATCCTAGATTTATTTCTATATTCTAATTAAACTAATATCACCGTCGGTGACGTTCGCTCTGTATCTGTGAGGAGATCCTGGTTTTATTTCTGTACTCTAATTAAACTAATATCACCTTCGGTGACGTTCGCTCTGTATCTGTGAGGAGATCCTGGTTTTATTTCCGTACTCTAATTAAACTAATATCACCGTCGGTGACGTCCGCTCTGTATCTGTGAGGAGATCCTGGTTTTATTTCTATACTCTAATTAAACTAATATCACCGTCAGTGACGTTCGCTCTCTATCTTTGAGGAGATCCTGGTTTTATTTCTGTATTCTAATTAAACTAATATCACCATCGGTGACGTTCGCTCTGTATCTGTGAGGAGATCCTGGTTTTATTTCTATATTCTAATTAAACTAATATCACTGTTGGTGACGTTCGCTCTGTGTCTGTGAGGAGATCCTGGTTTTATTTCTATATTCTAATTAAACTAATATCACTCAGTGACATTCGCTCTGTATCTGTGAGGAGATCCTGGTTTTATTTCTATACTCTAATTAAACTAATATCACTCAGTGACGTTCGCTCTGTATCTGTGAGGAGATCCTGGTTTTATTTGTATACTCTAATTAAACTAATATCACTCAGTGACGTTCGCTCTGTATCTGTGAGGAGATCCTGGTTTTATTTCTATACTCTAATTAAACTAATATCACTCAGTGACGTTCGCTCTGTATCTGTGAGGAGATCCTGGTTTTATTTCTATACTCTAATTAAACTAATATCACGTCGGTGACGTTCGCTCTGTATCTGTGAGGAGATCCTGGTTTTATTTCTGTACTCTAATTAAACTAATATCACCGTCGGTGACGTCCGCTCTGTTTCTGTGAGGAGATCCTGGTTTTATTTTTATATTCTAATTAAACTAATATCACCGTCGGTGACGTTCGTTCTGTGTCTGTGAGGAGATCCTGGTTTTATTTCTGTACTCTAATTAAACTAATATCACCGTTGGTGACGTTCACTCTGTATCTGTGAGGAGATCCTGGTTTTATTTCTGTACTCTAATTAAACTAATATCACCGTCGGTGACGTTCGCTCTGTATCTGTGAGGAGATCCTGGTTTTATTTCTATACTCTAATTAAACTAATATCACCGTCGGTGGCGTTCGCTCTGTATCTGCGAGGAGATCCTGGTTTTATTTCTATATTCTAATTAAACTAATATCACTCAGTGATGTTCGCTCTGTATCTGTGAGGAGATCCTGGTTTTATTTGTATACTCTAATTAAACTAATATCACCGTCGGTGACGTTCGCTCTGTATCTGTGAGGAGATCCTGGTTTTATTTCTATATTCTAATTAAACTAATATCACCGTCAGTGACATTCACTCTGTATCTGTGAGGAGATTCTGGTTTTATTTCTATACTCTAATTAAACTAATATCACCGTCGGTGACGTTCGCTCTCTATCTTTGAGGAGATCCTGGTTTTATTTCTATACTCTAATTGAACTAATATCACTCAGTGATGTTTGCTCTGTATCTGTGAGGAGATCCTGGTTTTATTTCTATACTCTAATTAAACTAATATCACCGTCGGTGACGTCCGCTCTGTATCTGTGAGGAGATCCTGGTTTTATTTCTATATTCTAATTAAACTAATATCACTCAGTGATGTTCGCTCTGTATCTGTGAGGAGATCCTGGTTTTATTTCTATATTCTAATTAAACTAATATCACCGTCGGTGACGTTCGCTCTGTATGTGTGAGGAGATCCTGGTTTTATTTCTATACTCTAATTAAACTAAAATCACCGTCGGTGACATTCACTCTGTATCTGTGAGGAGATTCTGGTTTTATTTCTATACTCTAATTAAACTAATATCACCTTCGGTGACGTTCGCTCTGTATCTGTGAGGAGATCCTGGTTTTATTTCTATACTCTAATTAAACTAATATCACCGTCAGTGACGTTCACTCTCTATCTTTGAGGAGATCCTGGTTTTATTTCTATACTCTAATTAAACTAATATCACTCAGTGACGTTCGCTCTGTATCTGTGAGGAGATCCTGGTTTTATTTCTATATTCTAATTAAACTAATATCACCGTCGGTGACGTTCGCTCTGTATCTGTGAGGAGATCCTGGTTTTATTTCTATACTCTAATTAAACTAATATCACCGTCGGTGACGTTCACTCTGTATCTGTGAGGAGATCCTGGTTTTATTTCTATATTCTAATTAAACTAATATCACTCAGTGACGTTCGCTCTGTATCTGTGAGGAGATCCTGGTTTTATTTCTATACTCTAATTAAACTAATATCACCGTCGGTGACGTTCACTCTGTATCTGTGAGGAGATCCTGGTTTTATTTCTATATTCTAATTAAACTAATATCACTCAGTGACGTTCGCTCTGTATCTGTGAGGAGATCCTGGTTTTATTTCTATACTCTAATTAAACTAATATCACTCAGTGACGTTCGCTCTGTATCTGTGAGGAGATCCTGGTTTTATTTCTATACTCTAATTAAACTAATATCACCGTCGGTGACGTTCGCTCTGTATCTGTGAGGAGATCCTGGTTTTATTTCTGTACTCTAATTAAACTAATATCACCATCGGTGACGTCCGCTCTGTATCTGTGAGGAGATCCTGGTTTTATTTCTGTATTCTAATTAAACTTATATCACTCAGTGATGTTCGCTCTGTATCTGTGAGGAGATCCTGGTTTTATTTCTATATTCTAATTAAACTAATATCACCGTCGGTGACGTTCGCTCTGTATCTGTGAGGAGATCCTGGTTTTATTTCTATATTCTAATTAAACTAATATCACTCAGTGACGTTCGCTCTGTATCTGTGAGGAGATCCTGGTTTTATTTCTATACTCTAATTAAACTAATATCACCGTCAGTGACGTTCACTCTGTATCTGTGAGGAGATCCTGGTTTTATTTCTATATTCTAATTAAACTAATATCACTCAGTGACGTTCGCTCTGTATCTGTGAGGAGATCCTGGTTTTATTTCTATACTCTAATTAAACTAATATCACTCAGTGACGTTCGCTCTGTATCTGTGAGGAGATCCTGGTTTTATTTCTATACTCTAATTAAACTAATATCACCGTCGGTGACGTTCGCTCTGTATCTGTGAGGAGATCCTGGTTTTATTTCTGTACTCTAATTAAACTAATATCACCGTCGGTGACGTCCGCTCTGTATCTGTGAGGAGATCCTGGTTTTATTTCTGTATTCTAATTAAACTTATATCACTCAGTGATGTTCGCTCTGTATCTGTGAGGAGATCCTGGTTTTATTTCTATACTCTAATTAAACTAATATCACCGTCGGTGACGTTCGCTCTGTATCTGTGAGGAGATCCTGGTTTTATTTCTATACTCTAATTAAACTAATATCACCGTCAGTGACGTTCGCTCTCTATCTTTGAAGAGATCCTGGTTTTATTTCTATACTCTAATTAAACTAATATCACCGTCGGTGATGTTCGCTCTGTATCTGTGAGGAGATCCTGGTTTTATTTCTATATTCTAATTAAACTAATATCACTCAGTGACATTCGCTCTGTATCTGTGAGGAGATCCTGGTTTTATTTCTATACTCTAATTAAACTAATATCACTCAGTAACGTTCGCTCTGTATCTGTGAGGAGATCCTGGTTTTATTTCTATACTCTAATTAAACTAATATCACCGTCGGTGACGTTCGTTCTGTGTCTGTGAGGAGATCCTGGTTTTATTTCTATACTCTAATTAAACTAATATCACTCAGTGACGTTCGCTCTGTATCTGCGAGGAGATCCTGGTTTTATTTCTATATTCTAATTAAACTAATATCACCGTCGGTGACGTTCGCTCTGTATCTGTGAGGAGATCCTGGTTTTATTTCTATACTCTAGTTAAACTAATATCACCGTCGGTGGCGTTCGCTCTGTATCTGCGAGGAGATCCTGGTTTCATTTCTATATTCTAATTAAACTAATATCACCGTCGGTGGCGTTCGCTCTGTATCTGCGAGGAGATCCTGGTTTTATTTCTATATTCTAATTAAACTAATATCACTCAGTTACATTCACTCTGTATCTGCGAGGAGATCCTGGTTTTATTTCTATATTCTAATTAAACTAATATCACTCAGTTACGTTCACTCTGTATCTGCAAGGAGATCCTCGTTTTATTTCTATATTCTAATTAAACTAATACCACCGTCGGTGACGTTCGCTCTGTGTCTGTGAGGAGATCCTGGTTTTATTTCTATACTCTAATTAAACTAATATCACCGTCGGTGACGTTCACTCTGTATCTGTGAGGAGATCCTGGTTTTATTTCTATACTCTAATTAAACTAATATCACCCAGTGACGTTCGCTCTGTATCTGTGAGGAGATCCTGGTTTTATTTCTATACTCTAATTAAACTAATATCACCCAGTGACGTTCGCGCTGTATCTGTGAGGAGATCCTGGTTTTATTTCTATACTCTAATTAAACTAATATCACCCAGTGACGTTCGCGCTGTATCTGTGAGGAGATCCTGGTTTTATTTCTATACTCTAATTAAACTAATATCACTCAGTGACGTTCGCTCTGTGTCTGTGAGGAGATCCTGTTTTATTTATTTATTTGAGCTGTCTGTCAGTGGCTGTGCAGGGAGAAAGGGGCGGGGCTAGGGGGACGAGGGGGGAGGGGAGAGCGAGAAAGTTCCACGGTGATTCTGCGATTAACGGAACCACCGCTCTAATATTACAGTTGTGTTATCAGCTCGATATCACGAAAACAACTGAGAGACACGGAGAGAGACGGTAATGTGGTGTAATTACTGGTACTTATCGCAGTTTAGCTAACAAGTTCGACACTCACTGAACTGCCCGCTAGCCTAGCTCAGACTAGCCGCCGGCCTCGTGTGATAGCTAATACTGGACTCTTTGGTTAGCTCAACCAAACCTTCTCCTGTCCAACCAAGTTAGTGATAGATCTCGCTCAACTCTCGGCCATCACCGGTTAGCGGTTTGGGTGACCGGAAAGCCCAAACTTCCACTGGCACCGTGGGAGTCTGCACTGTTAGCCGCCTCGGCCGACTAGCCTAACCCCTCCGAGCCCCGTGAGCAGACGCCCCCCCAGTTGTATTAGAATTTGAAAATATGCACTTTGAGTTGAGGATTGACTTTCCAACAACAGTTGAGAACGATAGCTCTGTCTTAAACTTGCCTTACTCTCAAGCTATACATTTGGTTTAAACTCTTTTAAGAGCAGGTTTGTGAATTAGAGATTTCTGAGCCATACAGTTTCTATGTGAGTTTACCCTTTTGTTTTCTTGAGAGTGTTTATATTGTGTCTTTGGGGTGTATTAAATCCAACACCTATATACATCCTACATGTAAGTATTCTAAGTGCTGTTTATTTCATCAGAAGGGGGTACTAGCACAGTTCCTGTCTACCTAATTTATTGGAGGCACCGCTAAGGTATACTTTTCACAATCTTTAAGCTAGAATCTATCTATAAACAAGCAGTAAATTCATTCAGAGCTACTAAACCACATTAACAGAACCCAGGGCGCCCTAACAGGACATTTAGCCAAGTTCAGATATTTACCATGACCCGATGTAGGGGCACTACACACAAATAAAACTGGAAATGACTCTTAAAATGTGCGTTACAGATAAACAGAACCAGCGAACTAAGCTACCAAACGAGTTAGCCTACTGCTAACGTTACTTTTCTGAGGAGATTTTTTGAACTGAATGTACAAATACAGTCATTAATTATCAGAAAAAGTTCATCTTTAATCACAGATTTTACACAGAACAAGCTGATTTAAGTACATTTACTATAGGCTAACTTACATGAATACTGAGCTGTGACTGGTCTGCACTCTGGTGATGGTAAAACTGATTAGCCGTCAGTTAAAAATCATTAACTAATTATTTAATTTCATTTTCATGTTCATTTGTTCATTTATATAATCTATGCAAAACATTAAAAGCTGAATTCCAACACAATCTTTTAAACGTATTTGATGGTTTATTTCTCACATTTATTATAAGAGAGAGACATTTCTGTTCCTACAAACACTATTTTATGAAAGTGATCTTTCAGATTGCGCTCAGGTTCATCTGCCTTTTCAATGAGAGAGGCTTTAGAGAAGTTCAGCTGACCTATTTTAGTTAGTGAGCAGCAACACAGTACAAATAAATTAGAATTAGCAGCTACATGTCAGCACCACAACACCAAAAGTTCACTGATAGAAAATCTTTATTCTACACAATAATTCCTTTACAATGTGTGACAAAATACAATAATATGATGTTTCTCTTCATCACCATCCCCTTTTCTGCAGCTCTACTGCAGTGTTTCACAAGGACAAGTGACTTTAAGTGAACTACAGCATGGAAAACTGGTCTGGAGAAGCCAAACCAAGCTGCAGGATTAGAGTGATGGAAAGGTGAGTCAAAGTTGATGACCACAGTATGATATTTACTGACCTGTCAGGCAGATGCTTTAACCCCCTTAAGAGGCACAGCCTGCATCTCCTGGACACGGTGAACTACGTTTAAAAAGGCGTCGTCTGAACACCAATTAGCACTGCGCTATTCTGTTTCCACCACTGTAACAAGTCAGATTGTACTGTTAGAGGATTTTGAGTTCAGAACTGAGTCTGTCAGAGCGGAGAAGATTCTCATAGCCAGACTGAGTTTGGTGTCAGATATGTTCCAGAATTAAATCTGTTTTATAACATCAGTTCACATAACAGCAAGTGATATTTTAGAGTTTAGAGCTTGTAGAAAATGTTTGCCTTAAGAGACGTGTAGACATGTATTTGCAAGCTTTATCTCAAAGTGCTTCTCACAGATGGAGCTCTTTATTCAGGTCATTTGCTGTGTTAAAGGTTCCTTGACGAGAACCACACAGTCTGAGCTGTGACTGCAATATACTACTAACTTTCAGCCATGATGTAGAGCTACAGGTTCATATCACTTCATGATACACAGGAAACATTTAAAATAACTTCATGAAATTTTATTTAGATTGTGGAAAATAGTAATTACATTACAACATAATAGAGAAAAAGAAATATCAATAAAGTTTAAGAGGATAAAGATCTGACCCTAAAACCCAAAAATGTTTCAGTTGAGAGGAATATGAGTTTGGGTGAACTGCAAAATATGGACAGAACTACTATATAACTGATTTGTAGCCCGATGCAAAATCAAATCACATAAATGTGGGAAACTAAAATATCTAAAACATTAAAGTTGAAGAGAAAACTAATTTGGTAAGGAAAAGAATGAACAGTGAGGTTTAATAGAATAAAAGCCTTATTAAAAACAGAAATAAACAAATGTGTTTACATGTCGTAAAGATAACAAAAACAGCCTGTTTAATTCTCAGTGATAAAGAGAGGCTGGAAAACTGTGTAAACATGAATTATGACTGTTTTTGAGGCAATAATTACACAAAAATAAATGTAGACCTCAGCAAAATCTGCAACAAAAAAAAAATTCCAAGCAACAAAAAACAACAAAACAAAACGCAAACTGAGCTTAACGGCACTTTCGGGTCTGCATTGGGAGTTTGTTTCCAAATGAGTGAATGTGTTATTATATGCTCATTTTGAGAACACAACATCGCTACTGTCAGAACAAAATCTTGTATCTCCATTTCTGTCGTTTTTCAGTTTTTGACATAATTTGAAAATGTATGTTGCTTTTTACATTGTGTGTAAATTTCATGATGAATGAACCAAAAGAAACGACCCAACATTACTAGAAAAAAGTCTGGTTCCATTGACTTACATTAAAAGTAAGGTATGTTTTTTCCTTCTCCTGTAAAGTCACCATTTTGGAGATTCGAGGTTTTGTACTGACAGCAGGGATATGTTCATGTAACTCTTACAGAACACATCAAACACTCATACGAACAGTCAGACTCTTCTAAATGGTCAAAAAAGACTGAAGCAGCCAAATGAACTCTTCTGTGTTGGTACTGGGCCTAGATGATGAAGTTTAAAACAGTCAGGAGTCGCTTCCTCACATTCATCAGTGATCTATACACGTTCTGTGTTCTGAGAACCTACATATATTTACCTGTTTGTTCTTTATTAAAGGTGACATATTCAATGGTTGTGTAGACGTCATCATACGGCATCTCACAGTCCTCTGTTAAAACATGGGAAGAGGCAGAGTTTGTGTTCACTGTGGCCCAAATCAAGTTGATGTGTGTTGTGCTGGTATGAGTGGATCAGACACTGCAGTGCTGCTGGAGCTTTTAAACACCTCAGTGTCACTGCTGGATTCAGAATAGTCCACCAACCAAAAATATCCAGCCAACAGCGTCCTGTGGTCAACGTCCTGTGACCACGGATGAAGGACTAGAGGATGACCAACACAAACTGTGCAGCAGCAGATGAGCTATCGTCTCTGACTTTACATCTACAAGGTGGACCGACAAGGTAGGAGTGTCTAATAGAGTGGACAGTGAGTGGACACAGTGTTTAAAACCTTCAGTGTCACTGCTGTGTCTCATCCACTCGCACCAGCGCAACACACTCTATCTGCTCTGGTCCTGAAGTTGAAGAACTGGGTGAAAGGAAGCTAACAAAGTAACAGATGTTTGTGTGACACTAATATTTAACAAAAACATCTGAAATGTTAACTATACCATGATACATGTTTGGCCACAACACCCACCACTATGTAAAACCCTTACAAACACCCTGCACTGAAAGGTTCTTAAGGGAAGTAGTTCCTGTGTGAGGTTCCTCTAAAGAACCCTTGTAGAAACGTATATACATAACATGTATAGTCATTTCCATATGATTAAAATTTGTAACATCAACATTATTATTATTATTATTATTATTATTATCAGTTTTCTCACTTCTGGCAAGAATTGAATTGATACACTATATTTGATTCATGTTGACCTGATTTACACGAGTGAATCACTTTGACCTTTTTTTAATGTACTTCAGTTGTGGTCCTCTAACCCCCATCTGATAAACTCATGTTAAATAGTACAATATTCCATAATTTACAGACCGTAAATCGTCGTCACCTTTTCTTTTGTGAAAACATCTCCATGAGAACAGAACCAGCGCCACAGCAACCAGACAGCAACCTGCTATGATCAGGAATTTCCACAGAGCTGAAAATAAAACACAAAATATGTAACAGGATCATTCACATCTTCATGCTGAGGATGTTTGGCACATGTTGCCTCCTAAAATGACTTCTTTACAAAAATACTATTAAAATTAAACCATGGCTGCCATTTTTCAGACCTTGTCCATCCTCGGTCAGTTCAAACATTACAGTAATGAATGAGTCCTCAACATTTCTCACTAAGACCCTCTGCACATTCAGCTCTTCACCAGTGACTTCCCAGGATTAGCGTCTCATCTCAAATATCAATCATATGAAAAGCTGGTACTGTGTTCTGTACATACAAACACAAAACTCTGATTTTTTTTTTTTTCATACCATGTGCACCGATAATTAGTAGATGTTTTCACTGGACTCCCGGCTCCTGGATCCCCAGCTTGGAACATTCCGACTCTGTTCCCTCAGTAAAACCTGCTGGTTGCTGTATGAATTTCTCTCTGGATTTACTCTTTGGGTTTGATCTTGTGGGCGTAGCTGGGTATTCTGATTTTTTATTTATTTATTTATTTTTATTTTTTTCAATTTTTTTATTTTTGACCTGTCTGTTTATGACTGGTTGATAGATTTGCCTGCATCCTGTGAATGAAGCTTGTGGAAATTCATCCAGTGAATGGAGAGCCATTTGCGAGCTGAAAGAGTCGATTCTTCTTTGTGAGCTGAGCTAACTGATCTGACTCGCTTAAAAGAGCTGGAATGCCCGTCACTAGACCGCACCGCAAATACTGGACATTACACTGAGGGCCAGACTTTTTGGTAGAGTAAATCTTGGAATGGAGTGTGGTGAATTCTGTGTGAAATCACTGGAGGACTAATGCCCCCTATGAAAGAGTGCATTAGAAAAACCTCTCAAACATGTGACCTGACGGTGAGTAATAAACAAACTAATGTATGTGAACAGCTGCATCGTATGCTGTGTGGATCTTGAGTTGTTCCTACAGATGGACCTTTAGTAGTTGTTGCAGTTTCTGCAGCAGTTGTGGATGTGGTTCTAGTTGTTGCAGCTCCTGTAGCAGTTGTGGATGTGGTTCTAGTTGTTGCAGCTCCTGCAGCAGTTGTGGATGTGGTTCTAGTCGTTGCAGCTCCTGTAGCAGTTGTGGATGTGGTTGTAGTCGTTGCAGCTCCTGCAGCAGTTGTGGAAGTGGTTGTAGTCGTTGCAGCTCCTGCAGCAGTTGTGGATGTGGTTGTGCTGTTTGTTCCTAGAACATAGAGAATAATGTTTGTTGTTTTTGTTTGCTTGGTTCAGTCTGTTTAATATATGTCTCATCATATCACATAAAATGTGACTGATTCACTAACCTGAATCATTGAGGCTGTTTACACCTTGCATTAAAATGTGTTTCCTGTGCAGATTGTATCTTGATAAACTTTGGCCTGATTTCATTTACACTTTTCTCTAAAATGCGTCCCGATTGTGGACGAGATTTCACTTTACTGGGTAAATAACACATCAACACAAGACGTTTCCATCTGTTTACATCTATTTACTTTACCCTGGTAAAGTTTGGCTAGAAAACGCATTCCATTTACACTCGTGTTGGATGTGGTCAAGATCTGTGAGTGTTGTTTGGGTGGTTTTTCATGTGGTGAAGTGAAATCTGAATGTGATCACTGAAAACACATGTTGATGTAAGGTGTAAACATCCTCATTTGGTTAGATACAGTCAGGAATGCTGGACACAGTCTAATGAAATCTTCTCCTGCCCGAAGCTCCAGTCATTAAGTAATGACTGAATTAGTGGTATTCTAAGATGTACTTTAACTTTGACCTTTTTAAAACCCAGTGACTTCCAGGAAAGACCAAAGAAGATGATTTTGGAGAGACAAATGATGTCCAGGAGAGATTGGCATGGGTGTATGAGGTTAGCAACCATGGAAAGGAGGAAACCCACACAGACAGGGGGAGAACATACAAACTCCACACAGAGAGGACCCTGGTCACTCGGCCGGGGAACATATTTATAACTCTGCATCCTTAATGAGTGTTAAGGTTTGAGGATGATCCCCTGTCATTGTGAGTAGTTTTCTGAGTATGACATCAAAACAACAGTAATAATACAATATCCAGCTATTTAATCATCGGCACACTTTTTATGGTTTATATTATGAATTATGAGGTACTTTAAACAAGCAAGCACACAAGGAGAGCAAACCATCTCCCCCTTAATAATATCACTCTACTATTATTGTTATGATTATATGCCATTATATGTTGTTATTCTTAAATATGTTAATAAAAAATAAAAATGTTAAAAATGGAGATAAAAGGATTTTCTGCGATAGAGACCAACAATATTTATTCCACTGGGATAAATCCATCATTTGTCATAAAAGTTGTCTTTGTTTCTTTGATGTTATGCTGACAGAACGTCTATGTCAGGTGACACTGACCTTTTTCCTGACATTAGGCTGTTATGACACTTTCTGGGGTTAAATGACTTTGTAGCTCAGTGTGCGTCAGTGATATAATGCTGATAACATGGCGTAGCTTCCAAGTCAGGCTGAAAAACGTGAACATTTTCTGTGGCCATTTAATAAAGTGAGTTTCATTTTACCATTTAGAAGATTTGTCACATCAGCACTGCATCACTGTAATATACACTAAGTTACAGTTATGTGCTGTTATTTCACTGAGAAAAGTCTCACGACACAGAAAAAATCAGCCCCACCTTAAGTAAACTTTATAAACGTTTATGTAGGCCTTATGAAAACAACCATACAGTAAAGTATTAATGTTATTGACTGTTATAGAATAAAGGAGCATTATTTAAATGAATACTGTAATCAGTCTGATGTTGGAATCAGACTGACAACATTCATTTAATGATGCTGATAATTACAGCTGATAGATTATCATCCTGTTTATAGCTTCCACAATCCTGTTAATCCATACTGCTGGACGTTTCTACCAATATCCACACTCTCAGATTAACAGAATTTAAGGACAATGAACTGAGAGTTCCTTAACCATGAATGAACAGAGTGGATAACGTCACCCTCACTGTTCAGGAATTTAGGAACTGTCCTGACCTCCCCTGCCCTACTTACATTTTCCATGTTGGATCAAAAGATTAATAAAGACATTTTTATAGCCTTTTAAGCTCATCTTTACAAAGGGTGCCAATAATTCTGGAGGCCACTGCAGCTTTTAGGTAGATAGAAATGAAACACATTTCAGCACTTACTGGTTCCTGATGTCACAGTGAGCTCCACTGTAGCTCCACTGCAGTAGTATCTACCAGCGTCTGACTGAGAGACTCTGTATATAATCAGCACTAGACTTGTTCCTGAGTTATAGCGTTGGTCTGGATCTGCGATGTGTTTGGTCGTCTGTCCATTATGAGTGGTCAGAATGTCCACTCTCTGTCCGTTGATGTCTCTGCTCCAGGTCACTTTACCGTTAGTTAGTTTTCCACAGTGAAGGGTGGCACGGGAGCCCTCTGTCTGACTCACATGTAGAGTCTCTGTTATGAAGAACACAGTGGAGCAGATTCAGTGTTAAGTCTGCAGTATTTCTTTAATTGTTTTGTTGGACCTTATTACAGCTCTTCATTCATCATTTCATCACTGTATTTTCTCACCTTCACCAGGCTTCTGCTTTCTCCTCTCGTCATTTCATTCCTTCCTGGTACTAAAGACTACTTATCTTCTCCCTAACTGTACACTACAGGCTTTGGAAAGCAATGTCGTTAGAAAATCTACATGCTGTAGTTTGAAAATTAGCAAAGTTTACACGTTTTATGGTGAGACGCTACGAGTGAATGGGATTTATTTAATGAATAAGTATCACAGTGGATTGTTGCCCGTTGATCACTGATATTCTTGTAAGCATTTTTTGTATTGTACGTTTTCTAACACGTTACATTTAGATATGGAAATACATGATCTGATTAAATATGCATACATATTTGCAATCAAAAATCTAGCTTTTGGATGATGTTTAAATTAAAATAGATGAATAATTTTACTGTGCGCATTATTGAAATCTCATAGTTTTATTGTTTTAATCAAGAAAATGCTGCACTGTTATAAAATATTTTTCCGTTCATTTTGTAGTACAAAGTGTAGCGTAAATCCAGATATAACATATTAAGTTCTTCTGTAAAAATCCTTCAAAATATGTTTAAGAACAAACATGTAAACATTCAGAATTCAGTGAATGCTGGTCTTCTAGAGATTTTTGGTTCTGACTGCAGACAAAATTTGATTTTGAGAAAAACGATGTTGAGAATGAGCCTCAGAACTGCATCACCAAGGAAGATATCAGAAAACATGGTGCACAGTATGTGATATTTTGAACACATTCACACTGTACTGCACTAAATCCAAATAAGAATAACTGTGCTCTCTTTGACATGAGACATGCAGTTGATCAGTTTTCTTGACGTACTGATAACGTCCACTATAAGCCCATAAGTGCGTGTGATTTATCACAATAATGAGAAAATTGCTCACCACTATAATGTCTTCATTAGTACAAAGGAAATAGATGTGTGTGGCGTGTATGTGGATTCTACAGTAAACAAGCTTTTCAGTGATGTATGTAATGACATGATTGTCCCAAGTGTGGGCGGAGCCAAGCCTGACGTTCACTGACTAAACACACGTAAAAATATTTCCTTTCAGTTTTGTAATATTTGTGATCACAGTTTAAAAAAGAATTCAATTAAATTCACCCAAAAGCTGAAAAGCTGATTGTACCAAATTCATCATTTCTGCCTGGATGATCCTCAGATTTTCTCCAGAAAAACGCACTGTGGTCTCTGTGTCTTCTCAATATTTGTGCCTTTAGTATCAAATCTATACTCAGTGTATAGAATAAGAGTATGTGATATATTTGCGGCTGATATATTTGTATTTGATAAATGTAACTGTTATTATCTGATCTATAGTTAAATCACAGTCAGTAACAGCAGAAGGTAATTTAGTACCCTGTTTTATCCTGCACACACGTATGTGGTCACTAGTGCTGGACATTTCTGTTCATTTCCACACACTCAAATGGACAGAGTGGGTAATGTGGGTACAATACCTGTCCTCTAAATCACCATTATAAACAATAATATTTGAGGCTGCACCTGACTCTCATCTACATCCAACAAAAAGTTTAATTTTTTCCCACTTGCGCACAAGTGAAGCATAAACTCCATAAATATCCAGTCAGATCATCCAATCCCTCTTTCTGTAGTGTTCTACTCCATATTTAATATAATAGTTCACTAATATGTGCTGATCTTGTTGGTGTAGTAGTTGGAGAGCAGCTCCTAATAGTGTGTTTATACTTTCCATATATTAACAATAACTGCTGTATCTAAAGGCCTCTGCTGATGAAATTTAATTTAGACTACAATCTATGTGGCTGTTTATAAGCATCCAAGTACTAATCAAAGACACAAATGCTGACGTGACAGGCCAGCTATAGACATGTTATTGACTTTATAAGCTTATATATATTTACGCTCATACATATTTATTAAGGGCAGCAGTGTTTCTGGAGGCCACTGTAGAGTGTAGAGAGTTTCACACTTACGGTCTCTCACACTGAGCTCCACTGTAGCTCCACTGCAGTAGTATCTACCAGCGTCTGACTGAGACACTCTGAATATACTCAGCACTAGATTTGCTCCTGAGCTGTACCGTCTGTCTGGATCAGCGATGTGTTTGGTCGTCTCTCCATTGTGAGTGGTCAGAATGTCGACTCTCTGTCCGTTGGTGTCTCTGCTCCAGGTCACTTTACCGTTAGTTAGTCTTCCACAGTAAAGGGTGGCGCGGGAGCCCTCTGTCTGACTCACATGTAGAGTCTCTGTTATGAAGAACACAGTGGAGCAGATACAGTGTTAAGTCTGCAGTGTTGCTTTAATTTGTTTATTTTACCTTTTTACAGCTCTTCATTCATCATTTCATCACTGTATGTTTTCTCTCACTGTACCAGACCTCTGACTTCTCCTCTCATCATTTCATACCTTCCTGTATCTGTTACTAAAGACTACATATCTCCTCCAAGCTGTTCTCTACCGTCTTTATAAAGCAGAGTTTCATCTCCAAAAGGTTTTCTTTCACAAACATGACAAAAACTAGAAACTTGAAAAAATTCCATTGAAAACGTGTTTTATCTTTGTTAATATACAAACAGTGATGCCTGGTTGAATAAATAAAGATAAACCTAAATGATTTAATTGATTTTAAACACAATTACAGTTTAAAGTAATAGACACTCAAACTTTTTCTAATAAAAATGATATACATATCAGTAATGAGGAACAGACACATTGTGGTGATGAGAAATCGAGTATAATATTAAAAAATCACTGAAATAGAAACATTAGTTATTTAATATTTTGGTTCAGCGTTCTTATTAATCTATTAGCTGCTAACATCTCTGAAGAATATTGAATCCTAGCTAACCACAGCAGTAAGAAATACTGTTGAGCACAGTGAGACCCCTAGATGTGTTTCTGCCAATATCAGTACAGACTTCGAGGGGCTAAAAATGCAGAAAACTGATAATTGTTCAACACAAGTTTATATTATATTAAGATTTTAGTTGTACAGTTTTAGTTGAACATTGCTTTAATGACTGACATGATTGTCGGTTTCTAAGGATTAACGTTAACAATGTACAGAAATCTACAAAAGGGATTTTCTGTTCTTTTCATAATATGCTGGAGTTTAAAATGTTATGTGCCGTATTTATGGCTAAAAGGGGAACTCCACCGGTTTTTCAGAAGTTCTGCATAATTAGTCATTCAAGTGTTCTGATGCAAAATGCTCCATTTGTGCGTGAGGTCTGAGACATTGTCTTAGCTTCAGCCTTATTTTGTTTTGATAAGTCCATTCCTGATTTAGATGTACATGCAGGGCACTGAAAGCCAAAATAGTCCCCAAAGAAAACAGATTTATGACTATTTTCCATCATCAACATTCCATATAAACTCAGAAGACTCGTGTAGGTTCACTGGTGGTTCTGGATAGTAAATAAAATGTCAATATTTGTGTTGTGGTCATGGCAACCCCTGGTTCCCATCACCACCACTGTAAAGACATCTGAACCATTTCACACCAAACCACTCTGAATTACTGAAAATAAAAATGTAAGAAATTAAAAATATGATTTCTTGAAAATATAATTTAGTGAAAGTAAAAGTGTTCAGTTTCTGTTTGAAGCTGTTGTAAAATACTCTATATATGTGCGGCTATAACTGCATCACAGCAACTGAATTCTGTATTAATGCAGAAAATCACTAAACATTGTTGTGCTGTTAATGGAATAATCTTTAACTGTCATGCTGCTCACTTGGACCACCAAGGGGCAAAGTAAGATCTCTTTTCTGTTTAAACTGAGGTGCTGACAGCTTTATTTTAGTAACTAGAACTAGACCGATCAGCTGGATAAACAGACTAAAATATAGCAAACAGGCTAAACAACTCTTCCTTTAATCTAACAGGCTTCATATTAAAGTACTTACTGTATGATTCACTGTAAAACTGAAGTGTAAAAGTTTAAAGAAAGTCACTTGAATGTCTTACATGCTTCAAATGTCAAAGTTTAAGTCAAATCTGCTTTAAATCCAGACTGAAACTCAAATAGCTCCTCCTTTATATTGTGGCATTGGCAGAAGAAGAAACAGAAGCCATGATTCTGCTGTGAGAGGTGCTCTTCATTGAATGCACAGCAATGAACGCACAGGCAGAACACAGAACTCACAGGGGAGGTCACCACTGACCACACGCTACACCCTGACAGAGACCCCCTCATACACAAACACCAAAACACCAAAATACAGAACATCACAAACAGCAACTACACATAATTTAAACTAACAGCACCCAACACTGAACAACACAATCAGTCCCTTTGTTGGAGGGCATGCGCTACCATGAGCCTTTCAAGAGTCCATCTTCAGATTCTCTCAGTGCCAGCCAGTAGCAGGATGATACAATATGTAGTGCACTGTGTAAATGATGATATTCAGGCTTACAACACTGTTAGCTTGGTGCTAAAAAGACTGGAATCACATAGTGGCACTAATGCAAAGTATTGTGGTAATTTAATGAGCAAAAACTACTTAGTTAGGATTATTGTTCATGAAATAACTGCAATATACAGTGAAGGGTCACTGAACATGTTCGTCCTCTTTCAGCGTCAATAGTTGATTGAAAACAATAACGTGCTCTAAAGGAACTGCATTTCCTGGTGGAGTTGTTACACGCAGTGGGAAATGAAGAGCCTCCACACGCCCATGAATTTTGAAAGAGTTTACTTGTGTTCTTCACGAGCTGAAAGCACAAACGATGCACATTTCATCAGCTCTGAAAACATAGCTGTACACACAGCTCTTGGAATGCACTCGATTGTACAGCCCCTTCGCTGCACTAGCTCATTTTTTGTAGGGCACAAGGTAAAATACAACTTAAGTAACTCACAACTTTAACAAAAGGCTGCCCTCAACTAGATTGGTTTCTTTGTTCACTAGCGCCATCCCTTGTCCCTCTTGAATATTGCAGGCTACTTACATGAGGATCATAAAAGGTCATTAACAATTTCACAGCTATGCTAGACCACACTGATTCCTATGGTAGTACGTTACGTATTCACTCACAACCCAAGCATACGACTCACATTTGCTACTACAGTGCTGTTCATTTCAAACACATTAATTTAGTATTTCTTATCTTTAATACAGTTCAGCTCACCTGAAAACACAAACAATGCACATTTCATCAGCTTTAAAAAAAACGTGGCTGTACACACAGCTCTAGCAGTGCCCTCAGTTTACTGGACCCCTTCGCTGCACTCGATGCCTAAATGCAGTGAACAGTGCATGCCTGATATGTGTTCCCCAACAAAGTATACTGCAGTTATTTATAATGAGGTTTACAGTCCATAGTGCAAACAAGAACTAAAAAACAAATAAAATGTACAAAAATTATTCCTATGCAAAACATAAATTAGTCCCACTGAATATTTATTTATTTAAACTGAAATAAACTGCTGACATTTTGTGTGCTTTATCATATTTTATGTTGTTCACTGTTTTGTACGTTTTTTCAGTATTCTTACCTCCCCCTATTACATTTATCAACAAAGTACAGCTACTAGAATTCACTACTCACCGCTGCTGATCATGTGTGCACTTCCACACAGCAGGAGACAGAGGAACCCAACACGCTCCATCACACCTGGACAGCAAGTGAACCAGACTGAGATACTTTCAGATAAAACGTTAGGCTAAGACAGGAATAGCCCACATCGTGAGAAACACAGAACAGTTTCTCCTTTTCTCTCACAGCTAAACATGGTTCACGCAGTGTGATGACGTGTGACTCAAGACTTGTGAGATTTTAGCCAGAAACAATAGAACCACCACCTCAATCCTGTAAATAACTGAAGCCTTTATTTATAGCCTTAGGTGTGACTCAGTTTAGCTGCAGTCATGCACAGTTATTACTGCATTAATGTCCTCCTGCTGTATGCAGCTATGCCAGGTTTGATACGGCTTCAAATAACGATCATTTCTTTGTTGAAAACCTTCAGTCTGATGGACAGAACGAACAGCAACATGCAGTAAAACCTTCATTTAAAAGGAAAGAGGCAAAACAACTTTGAACAAATGGCCCACACATGGTTTGGGTAGCAGGTTTAGCTATTGCTTTACTAGCTATCCAGTTAATCTATCTGAAGTTTTAATAAGTTGGATTACACTCCTTTAAAACTAACTAAATGTCAACATGAACTCAAACTTCAAAGACCTGAGACTTGATTTAGACTGACACCCCAGAGACTGACCTCAACTTACATTTGCACCTCAAGGACTTGAGACTCAATTCGCAGCTCAAGACTTAACTTTCGTACCCCTTTGATTATACAAATTTCTGCCAACACCCTTGTGTGATTTCTAATAGTATGAGAGACTCAGACTTGTACCTCAGAGATTCAAGACTCCACCTGCATTCGCACCTCAGACAGTTGAGACTCTGCATTGATTACAGAATTCTTTAACGGACATATAAAGCTCTGAACAGCCCCTCAGTACCTAAATGTACTTATCTTTTAGTATGAATCATTTTGCCTACTTAGGTCTACGCCTACTTACATCACAAGGTGCTGCTCACTGTTAGCACCTAGAATTAATAAAGTTACATCAGGGGGTTGAGACTTCTCATACAAAGCCCCCCAGCTTTGGAATAACCTTTGGAATAACTTGACTAGTCAAGCCTTTAGTAATTAGTTTTCCTGTTGGATAAAAAATCTGGATTTTTTTTGACAGAGTACTGTGGTTAACTGAAAATGTCGGTGTTGTTGACCCGCCACTCTCATGCTCTCACTCAGGTTTGCTGACAGTGGAGTGGAGGGTGCTGACATCTCAGAGTGCCTTCATGTCTCTGGTACCTTCTGACTGCCCTCTTTTATTTAGCCTATAATGGCTCGGCCTGCTAGAGGCACTGCTTGCACTCTGTTAACACTGTATGTTGTGTTTAGTCACCACAAACAAAACTAACTGTTTCTTTGCCGAGATGAACAGCTGCCCATCCTGTGCAACCTGATGCTGTTGCATCACCCATGTTGATCGAGTGCTCCTGCTCGCCTGCCTTCTGGTTCAGTGCTGTACAGAAAGCCTCTCCTGCATCCCCGACTCACCCTCCTGATGTTACCGCCTGCCCAGACTCAAACTAGAACTATTTAGTCATAGACACTGATTCACCTGCCCTACAATACACTGAGCTCCTCACATATTCATACTATCATCATTATAGGCTTCGAACAGTATACTTGACTCGCACTCACATCTTAGAGACTCAAGACTCAACTCACACTCGCACTTCAGAGACTCGACTCAGACGTGCTCCAACTTAGACTTGGGGCTTGGATTCACACCCTGCTCAGCGATGTGACTCAGACACACTACTTAGAGTCTCAAGGTTCAACTCGCATTCACACCTTAGACAATCCAGACTCGACTCACACTCGTCTTCAAGCCTCAAGACTTGCACTCACAACGCAACGACTCAAGACAGCTCACATTCACATCTCAGAGACTTAACTCAGACATGCCCCTCAGAGACTCAGGCTTGACTCTTCAGAGACTTGACTCAGACTCACCTCAGAGACTTGAATTGCAGTAACTCTTCAGAGACTTGAGACTCGACTTGCACTCACACCCCAGCGACTCGAGACTTGACTTACACTTCAGAGAATCAAGACTGGACTTGCACTCACACCTCAGAGATTCGACCCGGACTCACATCTCAAAGACTCGACTTCGACTCGTATCTAGAGAAGGTTGTGTGATACCTGTGTCACCCATGTGGAAAAGTATTTGGAGGTAATGGCTGTGGTTCGTTGGAGTCACCGGGCTTCAGAAATGGCTTTGTAACACAAAATCCAGACCGATAAACTTCAGTAACTTTCTCTCTCATCTCTTCCGGAATATCTGATCAGAGTGTGTCCTTTGATGAGAGCTTTTATTCTACGTCACATTGCTGTAAAAGTTCTGTTTAAGAGAGTCAACATGGATGGCAGTAATCAAGCCATGAATCAATGAAGGCTCTATCAGCTAAATTTGGTTAACTGTTTGATTGATTACCTGAGAAGGCAGTTACTTTTTTATAAAGGGCCAGTTGGTGTTGGCTTTTCTTTTTTCTTTCAATAAATAATGAAAATAATATTCAGGATTAGACTTAAGTTAACGTGTCAGTGACTGCATATGATGACAAGGGGGTGATGGACACTGCTACTGTAACATCAGAGTATCACAGAATTACTTTATGTACAGCTCAGTACAATAGTGTAGAACTATGGAGCTTAAACTTAAAGCTTTATTGTGGTTTTATAGGACGAGGTCATCTGAGAGGACTGAAGAGCTGGGTGGGAGCAGAAGTATGAGATCACTTGTGGTTTATGAAGCGTTTGTATGAGTGTGTTTGTTTGTGGGTGATTTCATACCTTCCTGTGTCTGTGGGTGAAAGAGAGAGAGACAGATAGAGAGAGATACACAGTGCCATTATTCAGTGAGCAATTCTCTTCTTGTAAACAACCTAACCAGAGACCCCCACCAGTACCACACCAGAGACACTGTGCTTTACATTTTCATTACATTCACAACCAGTTAAAGGGTCTTTAAAACGGGAAATTTTATTTTTCTCTTTGTGTTTTTTAACTAATAGACCACTGTAGTAGTTGTTGGCGTCATGCTCTTATGCCCATATTAGGAACTCCTGGTCTGAGCTCCATTTCTCTATGGCCATGGAATGAATAGGGTTTTTGAAAAATCACCTCTATCGCCCCCTGTGGTACATCAAAATGTGCAGAACCTGATACGTTTTGTCCTGTGAACATTCTTCTTCTGAATATCACTGGATCCCCTGAATTACGAGGTCATTAAAGAGTTGAAATATGAATATTGCTACATGTGAGCTAAAGCTACTGTGCACTGAATTCACATCATTAGACTGGCAGCATACTTTGTCAGTATGGTAGTGTACTTCCATGTACAGACTGAGGGCAGATAAAAAGCAGTCAGAACAAAATCAGCAGGTTTCCCTGCAGTTTTCTGTTCTTCATCTGATTCTCACTGAAACACAGTAGATTTTTCCTTTTAGCTTGATTTGAAAAGATCTACAAATGTAGCTGCACTCAAGCTGATCCAGTACAGACTCAGCTCAATATCACTGCTGATCCTCTGATAAACTGATTTAGACTCTCAGAATATCCTAATTATTTTTTTAATACGGGTAACATTTTACTGAGGACATTTTCTCAGTACATTTGCCAGCTACCTGTTCAACTTTTCCCATTCCACCTTAAATGGTGCAGCAGTCATGTTCTGAACTGCTGCTCCATTTAAGGTGGAGCAGCACAAATCGGAACAAGCAGCCAGCAAAAAAGAAGCTGACTTCAACTTCATGGAGGGTTGAAAGGCCTGATATGAGGAGGTTTATCTATTTACGCTTCACAGCTGAGTAACATTAACTTATTTTTGCTGTTTCACAGAACCGACAGTATTGTTTTGTCTTGTTTGCTAAGGTTTGTGATAGCTAATCGCAACTGCTGCACCATTTAAGGTGGAACGGGAACATTCAAGCAAAAAGTTGGCAAAAATAAAAGCTAAATTCAGCCTCGTAGTTTTAATGCTGGTAGTATTTCTGATAAGGAGTTCTAGCCTAGCAAAATATCCTACTTAGAGGTTTTATTTACGGGTATACCTGTAAAAATGCGCTACAGTAGAAACTTTTGATAAGGTACCACAGCTCGTCAGAGCACCGCGACAGTCCACCTTAGTTTTATGTAGCTTAGTGACATCAAATTTATGCACAGTAGTGTTATGACCCAGTCTAGGATCAGGCTGTAACAGAGAGTGGGACCTCTCCCCAGACCTGCTGCCAGACCAGATTCTTTAAAAGCTCAAACAAGTTGAGGTGATGGCTTCAGACACAAGCAATTGCCAAAATAATAAACAAACAACGTTTTCAAATCTGACTAAACTAAAATCAAAAGAAAAGAAAAATACATATGGCTACTCCCTTCCTTAAAAGAGGAGAAAAAAGGTAATCAAAACAAAATGGCACCCGTCCCCTACTTAACCCAAGCTCTCAAAGCGTAATCAAACAGTAACAAAGTAAAGCAAAGCAGACAGAAGTGAAGAGTGCTGGGCTGGTCTGGACACGTGTTCTTCCAGGTCAGATCAAAGGGGAAAGAGCGCTGAACACGATGGTGGCTCAGTGACCTCTTATACTTCCAGGTGCCCCTGAGTGACCAGTCATGCACCTGCACACAACATAACAATGGAAAAACACACAAAATGGCCACAAGCAGACACAAAGAAGGGCAGTTACGACTGGGGTTGTAACACCCCCACACTCAAGAATAAACATCTCATGTATTTCAGTCATCTCCTAGGCCTTTGTCAAACTTACAAATTTACAGTCACTGAGAGCGCTCTAAAACTAATACTTAAATTACTGAAATCTGAATTCTAAAAGATCAAATTTCAGTTAGGCTAATCAAACGTTGTTAGTAGAGCAAAAAAATTAAAAGTTCAATTCAAATTTCACAGGCAGACTAAACAAGTACAAAACGAAATATCACTACATATCCTAAATATACCAAATGAAAACAGTTCAGGAGCACAAACACAACTAGTCTCCCTGACGGTAAACAAGGAGCACATACTAACACACATACTAATGAAGTGGGTCTTTTTGACCCTACGAAGGCCAACCGACACACAAATATCAGATGACTGAATAAGATCCTTTACATGGAGGACCCTACGAGAATGTCATCCGACTTAATCAGACCTACCTGTTAAAAGCAGATCCTACAACAAATGCCAGACTAACTGACTGAATCAGGCCTCCCATATGAAAAACCCTACTAGCAAGTGATAGATTTACTGACTGAATCAGGCCCTTTGTATAAAGGCCCTACAGCTCCCACCACATCACCACTGTGATGTGTTCAAAGCCCTGACAAAATTCCTGAATCAAAAACAGCAAAAAACAAATGATAACTTTGAGGTGCAGAGGGACCACGTCCCACCAAGCAGCAACAAAGGTTGAAACACTGAATTTTTAACAAGCATAGGTAAAGGACCCCCTAAAACCTATGCATATCGGCATACCGAATGTACAAATGGCTGAAAGCAATAGTGATACTGCACAAAGTACTTGAAGCATTTGTAAAGCCAAGTGAAAGCTACAGCTATAACTAAAACCAACAATTGAACAAGGCCTTCACCAATCTATTAAACAGAGTCAACACTAGGAGACTAAGATCACAATGCTTAAATATGCTAATCCTACATTCACTTATTTCAAATACAACCAGAATCAAAAATGTAACACGTTTAAACAAGAAAATGATTTTGTCTGGGAACAAATATTCTAAAAACTCTATACTGCTTAACCAAATTACTCAAATATTGTCAGGATCAAATTACAAATGTTTGACTGGCAGCTTTCATAAAGACTCACAAGGTAACATGTTCCAAATACTAACACCAGATACTAGATCTCAAAAATGCACTAGTGTCACAGACTTTTCCTCAACCACTAAATATTTTTTTACTCATAAAGTAAATGACTGGAAAAGAGCAACATGCAGCTCAAAAGGAGTACCTCGACTGGTAGACGGGTCAGCTTTTTGCCTGTTAACACAGCAGGCATGGTAACATGGCACATACCAATCTTTATGCCGAGAGCCACTCCAGGGCACAATTGCTGAACAGCTAGGTTGCAGGCTTCTGCTACCACACAGCCAAATCAAAGGCCTCACTTAAAAGCTGTCGCAAGCCCAGAGCATTCAAAGGTCCCCAGCGGAGAAGGAACAGGATCTATGCACTGGGCAGTCCACTCCACTGCCATCAGCCTCTGCCCCTGGAAGAAGAGCAGACTCACCCAGATCAACACCAGTCTCCTCCACATCTGGGTCTGCAAGTAGGACTCGCTCTTGAACAAGTTTCTGGAACACAGCCTCCTTAATAAAAGTTAGGCTATGGAAACACAGCAAATCTGTGACACAAACCAAGAAAAAAGATAACAGTAGCTTTAGCTCACACGTAGCAATATTAAAACTAAGGCTCTTTAACAACCTCGTAATTCAGAGGATCCAGTGATATTCGAGAGAAAAATGTTCACAAGACAAAACGTATCGGGTTCTGAACATTTTTATTTAACACAGGGGGCGCTAAAGGCGATTTTTTCGAAAACCCCAATCATTCTAGCCATAGAGAAACGGGGCTCAGACCCGGAGTTCCTAATATGGGCATAACAAGGACTACAAAATTACGCATGACTACAGTGGTCTGTATAGTACGTATAAGCAGTGGTCTATATAGTAACTTTATCATAGTTTAAAAGTGTTATCCAGCCTGGACACGTAACAAAACACCCCTGCCTTCTGCACTGTAGACTGGGGTTCAATCCCCTGTATGTGAAAGCACCAATACTCTTAACACTACCTTCACCTTTACCTGTGTAAAAAAATGATCAAACCGTAAGTCACTCTGGATAAAAGTGTCTGCCAAATGCCATAAGTGTAACTGTATGAGCTCCTTCACCAGTGTGGAAGTCTGTTTGCCCTTTTTCTGTCTTGACTGTGTCTGATTGATTAGTCTTGAGATTCCTTAGAACTATGAGAAGCTCTGGCTTTCCAGTTTTTCTAAGGACATTACATAATTTTACCTTTAAAGGTTTTTAATTGTTTTGTGAGATTCTGCATGCAGGAACATCATTGCAGTCTAGCAGTAGGCTAATGTTTTCAAAGCTCTAGATTCTGCAGTAAAAGCTGTGACTGTACACCCAAGAAATAAGAGCACAGAAGACCTGCCTGAAATAAGAATAGATTGTATTTATTTTGCTTTTTAGAAAAAGGTCTACAAAGTGCTACTTAAAAACAGCAGTTGAAACAAATAACAGTATTATAAGAAAAAAAAGAAAAATAAAGTTTACCAGAATAAAAATCTAACAACAAGCTTAACAATCAAAAATCTCAGATCAGGAACATTTAAGACTGGGCGCAAAATAGAAACATATTAATATATTTGAAATATCTGATTATCTGATGAAACTAACTAACAACGAAATACAGTAAACAGCATTTATAAGAGTAAAAAAATTAACTTACTTTCTACGTAAAAAGAATGAACAGTAACCTTTCACAGAATAAAACCGTCATATACACAATATAAAAAAATGTTTTATAAAATGAGATTCTACAGCTTCGTTGTATGACTGAAGTTTCCCGATTCCATTAATAAACAGCTGATGAGGTGAGTCAGGTTTTATTTATGCACACAAACAACATCTAAAGATCTGAGCACTGTCAGATTGTTACTTTCATTTTACACAACTCCGTAGTCTCTGTAATAACTTTGAAAGTGAAACTAAAAGATACAACCAGATAGTCAACAGAATATTATAGCAATACCAGAAGTCAGTTTAGAGCAGTAATGAGGTGAGAGCAAAGTTCAGAGTTTACTTTGTTGGCTTCGTGATGTGGGCATTTAGCTGGTCAACTCGTTCCTGGTGTAGAATAAAATACCCAAAAAACGTTTTTGGTATTTGTTCCAAACTGATTTACCTTTCTTAAAATTGTGCAGTTTTAATTTGTTAAATATAGTAAAATGATCTAATCCATAATCAGTCTGAAAATTTGGCAGCGAGTTTTGTGTGTTTACCTGCGGGGTTAAGTGTTCTTTCGGGGGATCTATGGCTTCATACACGATCTGCTGGATATCTGGTGAAAGCAGAGGAAAAAGGAAGTCTGATTAATTTTTCCTTCAGACATAAACATACAATACAACAGCTTTAAAAAACTTAATACAGCAGTAGTTAAGGATCCATAAGAGTTCATGAACACAGAAAATACTGAAATAAAGGGCTTTGACTGACATGAAAATGTCCTAATTCTTACTCATAATACACAGAGGGTAAACAATTACACAGGTACTTGAAGTTTAAATGATTATAAATAACAAAATAGACATAAACAGGGGTGTATTTGATTGTATAAAATATTGTATTACTAAAATAGTCCTTAAAATAGTCATTTTAGTTAAACCAGAAGTCTTTTATGTTGAATAATGTAGGCTGAAACTCCAAACAATCTAATAACACTAACACTAGAACTAACTGGTGCAGCAGTAGATGGTGATGACTATGTTTTTTTCTTTTCAGCGAATGACATGCCAGTATATTAGTTAAGTGAAGGTAACACTGAGGACAGAAATGTCTTTTCATTGGGGATGTGATCACACACTCGAGTACTCAGTAAACATTAGAGGTGGCAGTATTTGAATATTCTGTCATGGGAAGAAAATACGCCAATTAATAATTCAGTCTAACATCAATTTTCTGTTTTAAAGTACAGCTGAATGTGGTGAAGTTGCTTGTATTTGTGAGGAATTCTGTATTTTGTAATATTTTGCTTCTCTGTAACTCGAGTGCCTTAAATCCCTGTAAGGCTGATGTAAGAATGTGTGTATTTCTGCCGTTTAACCTACTGTGATTGACTCTTTTGACATTGGTGTATTAAGCTGCAGACCTTGAAGAAATAATGCCTTTGAAAAACTGAAAGACGTTCAAAATTCTGACATTATTTGTAATTACAAAGTTTCCTTTGTTGGTCACTTGCTAATAAAGAAATAGAGCATGATTGACTGAATCATTTGTTGAGTGTTATCATTAAGATACACAACATTAAAATGGACAAGGTCACATGACTTATTTCCAATATATAACTTTTAATTCTTCTCATAATTTGCTGTGAACAACCAAAAGCTCCACTAAAGAATCAGAGCAACCTGCAGCCTAGTTTAGATACTGCGGTCACTCTCACTGATCAAAAACATAATCATCCCTAATTGAATAAATACTTTGTACATTTATTATGCATGCTGTGATGACCTTTATAACATTGTAATAAAATATAAAGTGTTCTCATTTCTGACCAAAAAGCAAATCAGGTTAACTAAAATTAGGTTAACAAAGTATAATAAAGTATATTTTATTTATTCCTACTGTACACTTACAAGTAGACCCCAAGTACTTATTGAAAAATAAGTCAATATTAAACTCACCAGGCTGTGTGGTTGGTGTGTTGTCATCAATAGAGTCATAGACATGCTCCTGATTTTGTGTAACTGTGGAGACACAGAGCAGAAATCACACTGTACGTATCGCTCTTTAAAAAGTTAAAGATAACAAAAGGGTTTTTGAAGAAACACCACAGAGCAACCACTAAATCTTTAAGGAATGCTTAGCTAGATTTTCAAGGAGCAGTTGTTTGAAAGGAGATGTGTGGATGTGAATGAAAATGAAAACACAGCAGTCCCTCAATCACCTCCTGCTGCCCTGTCTATCACATTTGAAGTAGAAGACTTTGTTTTCAAGGCAACGTACAGAAAGGAACGGCTGGTCTTTTGGAGTTAGCCATAGCCTACTATGGACACCAGAGCGCTTCTGTTTCCTCTTGTGCCACCTAAAAGGAGCCACTTGCCTCGGTCAGCTGCATCAGACGACACCGTGGTCTCCAGGTCTTGTGCATGAAAAAAGGTGTGGGCGAGCTGCTACTGGGCATGAATGACTATAATATTTTTCACATTCCAGCAGTGTCTGATGGTTGAGGAGGGGCAAGTGGACAGGACACACATATGAGACAAAAGACTTTATGTACTGTTCAGTTTTTGTATTAATCTTTTTTCTTGTTCATCCATAATCTGTAATTTAATTTACATTCAATCTACCTTTTTAGTTAATAAATCTTTATTTATTTATTTATTTATTGCTGAAAACCTTGTACCTCCATTTTTGTCGTTTTTCAGTTTTTGACAAAACTTGAAAAAACCTGTTACCCTTTACATTGTATGTAAATTTCATGATGAATGCACTAAAATCAATGATCCAAAAAGACTTTGAAAAAAATTCTGGTTCCATTGACTTACATTAAAAGTAGAAAATGTTACCATTTTGGAGATATGACCTATATATATATATATATGTATATATATATATATATATATATGTATAAAATCACAGGTATCTGTAATGTGTACATATTTATCCCTTGTTTAATATATGTGTACACAGCAGAGAGTTCTTCTACATCGGTCCATCCTGTCTTTATATTTTGTGTATATTTAATCTGTTTTCAGTTTCAGTATTTTCTTTTGTATTCTTTCTTTGTTTGTCTGCACTGTTAGCATGTATATAGTGCTGCCCTGCTGTAGAGTGATTAGCTGAGCCTCACCATGAACATTTCAATGCTTGAAGCACAAAACCAATTCAGATACTGCTGTGAAATTTGAAGCCTTTTCTGCTGATGCGACTTTGTTAGCAGAGGTGCTGTGACCATACATCTGCTTCGGGGCCCCATAGGCAGTAGGCTTCTGCCACTGCCATGGCTGCCATAGGAGCATGGAAGGTGTGACCTTGCCGAGAAGCCGTGCAAAAGGGACTGTTTATGTTGTGGCTAAATGTTGTATGTTGTTGTTTTTCTGTTAATGTGTGCTGATGTGTGTATTGGTTATTCTTTGCTGGGTTGGGAGTTAGTTAGAATGTACTGATGTTTGGTAACCATGGAGGTAAAGACCCTGCATAAAACTTGGCCGGGGCACAACTTTGAGTCAGTGTTATGGTTGAGATTTGCATTCAGCTCGGCAGGGACCACCAGGGTGAGGCCAGCACACACCAGAAACGGACATATGACTCATGCTGTCAAGGGCAGCCGCTGTCTCCTGGTGATATCGTACTGATGTCCTCTGTCTTTTGTCTTTGCCCTTTAGGATTGTTTGCATGGATTGTCTCTGTTATGTTCAGTTTGATTTTTCTGATTTTGACCTTGGCCTGTTTTTTGACTATGAATATAACTTGTGGCCAACAACAGCTGGATTATAAAGCACTATGGCTTGTGTGAAAGCTGTGTCTCTTTTAATAGCAGTGAACACTACAATGTTTTATTAACGTGGAACTGACTGACACATCTGAAACAAATAAGTGCACTTTTGTATAATTCGTGAACTTCAGTGTCACCCAGTTGTGGTTCTTGAATCCCCCTGCTCTGCACATTGAGATACTCAAGAATATATATGCAAGAAAACACTTTAAAACTTTACAATATTCCAAATTATAGCTGTAGAAATAAAATCATTACCTTTCCTTTTGTAGAAACATCTCCATGAGATCAGAACCAGAACCACAGCAACCAGACAGCTCACTGCTATGATCAGGAATTTCCACCAAACTGAAAATAAAGACACAAAGTCATCTCATAGGATACATTCACATCTTCATACTGAGGATGTTTGGCACGAGTTCCCTTTTTAAATGACGTCTGTATGAAAGCTACTATTACTAGCTAACCCATGGCTACCAGGGTCATTTTTCAGATCTCCACTGTGTCCATCCTTGGTGGATTCAAAAGCACTTGAAGAGAATAGCAACAGTAATAGATGAGTTTGTGGCATTTCCCACTAAGACCCCCAGTATAGTACAACCCTATTTCACATGCCTAATGCAGCTATTCACCAGTAGCTTCCCTGGATTAGAGCTTAGAACCATCTGCAATATCTAATTTCAAATATTAAATCATATAAAAACGGTCAGCTCATTAAATCTGAGATGGTATTAAGATTAACCTTATTATTTCCACAACAGGGAAATTTCACCTCTGCATTTAACCCCATCTGTGAAGTGAAACACCACATACACATTAGTGCGCATACACACTAGGGGGCAGTGAGCACGCTTGTCCGGAGCGGTGGGCAGCCCTGTCCAAGGGAGCAGTTGGGGGTTAAGTGTCTTGCTCAAGGACACCTCAGTCATGTACTGTCGGCTCTGGGGATCGAACCGGTGACCTTCTAGTCAGAGGGCCAGTTCACTAACCTTCAGCCCATGACTGCCCCATTATGCATTATGTGCATGTAAACGCAAAACTCTATGATTTTTTATTTTATTGATGCTACCTAAAACAGATTATAATACATCAAAGACTCAGTCGTATACAGTTTCATAAAAATATAAAATCTTGTAACACGTGACCTTTAAACGTGATCTTTAATTTTTTTTCAGAAACCTGTACTTTAATCCGTATCCCAGCTTCGTAACTTAGTTTTACCAGATATACATTTGTCCTGTGTGTTAAAGGCAGTGGTGAATTGATTATGAAGATTAGCGGAGAATCACTGCCAAACTGTATTGCATTAATGTGAAAGGAACACATCAGTTATTTCACAAGTTACACATCTGTGTACAAATCTACTCATCAAATGGCTGGTCGTGGTCATTAATTTTTCAAGGTCTAATGTAATTGAGCCAATTTTCAGTGCTCTTTATCAGTATGACTTACTGGCCTCACTCTGCATAATGGTTAAACATGCCTGTTCGCTTAACGGCCAGCAGTTCAACTACAGTTGATAATAACAGAGTGGTTTGTCTATTATGTAGAGTTAATGTTCGATTTCTCTTGCAGGTCTCAATGATATTAATCAGTACATTTAAACAAGAAAACACAAAGAAACCAAAAAAGAAAGTGTGCAATGACAATTATGACCATTGTTTGTGTTGCACAAACTGAATCGGACAAGATTCATGCAAGTGAGGGACTGTTTGTGTATCGTTCAGTTGGTCAGGGGAATATTTTCATTTTTCAGCTGACGGCAGCACAAAAGCTTAATATTACGCTGAGGATCAGGCTTTTTGTTTGAGTAATGTTTTCAAATCTAGTGAATTCTATGTAAAAGTACTGTAGGGCAGACACACCCTGTAAAAGACTGCTTCAGATGTAAAATCTGACTCCCTGGCTGCTCAGCACCTCCAGCTAACTGAGTAATAAACAAACTAATGTATTTGAACAGCTGCAGTGAATGCTGTGTGGGTATTATGTAAAGTACATATACATGTCATACATAAACACACACAGTGTCCTAAATATAAAATCTGGTCTCAGTATCTAGTGCTAGATCATCTGATAGCAACACACAGACCTTGAGTTGTTCTTTCAGATGAACCTTCAGCTGTTGTTGAAGCTTCTATTGTTGTTGTAATTGTTCTTTCAGTTGTAGCTGTAGATTTTTTCTTCTTGCCTCTTCTTTTAGTTGATGTGGTTGTAGTTGTAGATTTTGTCTTCTTGCCTCTTCTTTTAGTTGATGTGGTTGTAGTTGTTGTAGCTGCTGTTGCAGATGAGGATCTGGTTTTGCTGTTTGGGCCTAGAATGTAGAGATAACACAAGATGTATTTTAACATTGACCATCTGGAAACCCAGAGACTTCCAGGAAAGGCTGGATGGCAACCAAACAAGATGGGTGGTTCTGGAGAAAGTTAGCAACTTGATATACAGCACTCGTAAGAGGACACCAGACAAACAATGGAAAGAAACGAGGAACAGTAACCCCACAGTCAGTTTTAGCCAGAACAGAATCACTAATAGGTTCAGGGAGGTGTCAGAAAGAGTCTTGAAGATGGGGGGCAGGGTTGGGGAGAGAGGGCTCTGGAAACCAGGAGCCAATTTACATAATTGTGCATATGCATAACTCTTTGCATCCTCAATGCAATTAAAAAAATACATTTCTATATACATTTATATTGAACATTTATATTCAACATACTTTTTATGATTTAAATTGTGAGCGCACCATGAGCGCAGACCACCCCTTCTCTAAAAATCACTTTCTCTTTACTTCTAAATCAAATATGGAGGAAAGTACACTCATCATAGTATTAGCTGAGGACTAGCTCGTTAGCATGTAGCTAACGTTTTAGCTTATAGCTAGTACATTAACTGTGCTTTTCAGATGCTCTGAGATGAGGAAATTAATCTAACATTAATAACTGTACAGTTTACAGTTGGAACATCATGGATGTGTCAGCTGTGAATAATATAATACGGTAATATAGCATGTTTAATGTATAAACCTTTGCATTCATGATTAATGTATAAACATTTGCTTCATGAGTTTGTCAGATTAATACTGATAGCATAATGCTGATTTCCACTGCATCTAGATTCCCAATCTAGTGATGGAGAATATGTCCAAACTTTATATCATTCTTTAGCCTAAACTGCAGTTATAACTGAAGCTTGTGATGAATATTCAGTAATGCATTTCTGACTTTGTTTCAGTTCTACAGTCTCCTCTTCAGTAAAGGTTTTAAAGTAAAGTCCGAACACAGTCCAGTACCTGTGATACACAGTAACTGGGCAATGATGACACACATCATCCAAGCATTTCACACACATTTCTGTCCTGTTGGTCTGTTCGTCTATGAATTTAACAGCAACACAAAGAGTAACTGGAGTTTTCAAATGATTAAAAAAGAAGAAAAATGTCAAAAATGGACATACAAGGTTATTTTGTTTATTTGACAATAAACATTCATTCTAATAGGTGTCGTTTGTCATAAAGCCTGGTTTTGCCAGCTTTTGACAGACCATCTGTGTCATGTGACACTGACATTTGGCCCTCAGATGAAGTTGTTATAATGTGCTGTAACACACTGATATACATGTTAAATCATGTGGTCACTAGTGCTGGACAGTTCTACACACTCCAGAGAAAGAATTTTACAGCACAGGACTTTGAAAAATCCTTTCAATATTTGTGCCATCAGCATCTTTGTAAATCTATAGTAAAAGTTTGGAATGAAAAAAGTAATTATTATGATCTGTTCTATAGTTAAATCTGTCAATCATAGCAGAAGGTAATTTACTACCCTGTTTCATCTTGCACATTCACTGATACACATGTAGTCACTAGTGCTGGCCATTTCTACACACTCAAATGGACAGAGTGGGTAATGTGGCTGTAATACTAATCATCATTATAAATAATACAATTGTAAGCATTTTTAATCGTCCACACCAGCTGCACTAGACTCACATCTACATCCAACAAAACACCAGCTTGTTTTTTTCCCCCACTTCTGCATGAGCGAAGCATAAACTCCATAATATTCATTTAAATCACACAGTCCCACTTTCTATAGTGTTCTACTCCATACTCAATATAATGGTTCACTAAAATGTGCTGATCTTGTAGGTGTGGTAGTCACAGAGCAGCTCCTGTGCTGTACTAACAAAGTGAAGGAGACTCTTCTCTGATACAGTATAGTGGTAAAGACTAGAGATGTTGTTGCAGTAAACAGATCTGCTGTTTGTGGTGTTGCAGTAAACAGATCTGCTGTTTGTGTTGTTGCAGTAAACAGATCTGCTGTTTGTGGTGTTGCAGTAAACAGATCTGCTGTTTGTGGTGTTGCAGTAAACAGATCTGCTGTTTGTGTTGTTGCAGTAAACAGATCTGCAGTTTGTGTTGTTGCAGTAAACAGATCTGCTGTTTGTGTTGTTGCAGTAAACAGATCTGCTGTTTGTGTTGTTGCAGTACACAGTTGCACAACATGTTCAGTGTTTTTCTCATTGTGTGATCATTTCAAAAGATTTTCTTTCTGTGTTTTTATCTCTCTGTGTGGAGGCAGTGCAGGTTGTTGTGCTCTGAAATGAGGTGACGTGAATGCCTGGCACAAACTGATAATACATTCAACTAAACCAGATAAAGTTTATTTTCCATATATTAACACTAACTGCTCTGGCCTTTGCTGGTGAAGCTTATTTGAGGCTGTAGTTTGTGTGGCTAAAGAAACAGACACAGCTTTAAAATGCTAAATAGAGAAATGTATACTGATTAATGAAAGAGTAGTGTTCAAGTTATTCTGGCCAGTTCCAGACATGTTATAGCCTTTTTAACCTCATCTTTATTAAGGGCAGCAGTATTTCTGGAGGTCACTGTAGAGTGTAGAGAGATTCACACTTACCGGTTCCTGATGTCACAGTGAGCTCCACTGTAGCTCCACTGCAGTAGTATCTACCAGCGTCTGACTGAGAGACTCTGAATATAATCAGTGCTAGATTTGCTTGTGAGTTGTAATGTCTGTCTGGATCAGCGATGTGTTTGGTCGGCTCTCCATTATGAGTGGTCTGAATGTCCACTCTCTGTCCGTTGGTGTCTCTGCTCCAGGTCACTTTACCGTTAGTTAGTTCTCCACAGTAAAGGGTGGCGCGGGAGCCCTCTGTCTGACTCACATGTAGAGTCTCTGTTATGAAGAACACAGTGGAGCAGATACAGTGTTAAGTCTGTAGTGTTGCTTTAATTTGTTTATTTTACCTCATTACAGCTCTTCATTCATCATTTCATCACTGTATGTTTTCTCTCTCTGTACCAGACCTCTGACTTCTCCTCTCATCATTTCATGCCTTCCTGTATCTGTTACTAAAGTAAACATATCTCCTCACTGTACACCACGTTCTCTGAAATGTAAAATCTC